>NW_026286456.1:2500-13376 GCF_023373465.1 Oncorhynchus keta | reverse complement strand
GGGAAGGGCTGCGGTCCTGTCGGCTCTCATCTAATTACGCTATTTTGTTTGTCTTTTCGCGTTGTTCGTAATGTTTAGTACGTAATGCTGCTGCCACCGTCTCGTTGTTCGTAATGTTTAGTACGTAATGCTGCTGCTACCGTCTCGTTGTTCGTAATGTTTAGTACGTAATGCTGCTGCTACCGTCTCATTGTTCGTAATGTTTAGTACGTAATGCTGCTGCTACCGTCTCGTTGTTCGTAATGTTTAGTACGTAATGCTGCTGCTACCGTCTCGTTGTTCGTAATGTTTAGTACGTAATGCTGCTGCTACCGTCTCGTTGTTCGTAATGTTTAGTACGTAATGCTGCTGCTACCGTCTCGTTGTTCGTAATGCTGCTGCTACCGTCTCGTTGTTCGTAATGTTTAGTACGTAATGCTGCTGCTACCGTCTCGTTGGTCGTAATGTTTAGTACGTAATGCTGCTGCTACCGTCTCGTTGTTCGTAATGTTTAGTATGTAATGCTGCTGCTACCGTCTCGTTGTTCGTAATGTTTAGTACGTAATGCTGCTGCTACCGTCTCGTTGTTCGTAATGTTTAGTACGTAATGTTGCTGCTACCGTCTCGTTGTTCGTAATGTTTAGTACATAATGTTGCTGCTACCGTCTCTTATGGCCCGAAAAAGAGCTTCTGGACATCAGAGTGGCGATTACTCACCTCAAGTTTTTTTATTTATTTTCATTTCACCTTTATTTAACCAGGTAGGGCGAGTTGAGAACATGTTCTCATTTGCAACTGCGACCTGGCCAAGCAGTATGACACAGACAACAACACAGAGTTACACATGGAGTAAACATTTTAAAAAGCCAATAACACAATAAGCAAGTCAATGACACAGTAGAAAAAAGAAAGTCTATATACATTGTGTGCAAATGGCATGAGATAAGGCTATATATAGGCCATGGGTGCGAACAATTACAATTTAGCAGATTAACACTGGAGTGATAAATGAGCAGATGATGATGTGCAAGTACAAATACTGGTGTGCAAAAGAGCAGAAAAGTAAATAAATAAAAACAGTATGGGGATGAGGTAGGTAGATTGGATGGGCTATTTACAGATGGACTATGTACAGCTGCAGCGATCGGTTAGCTGCTCAGATAGCTGATGTTTAAAGTTGGTGACGGAAATAAAAGTCTCCAACTACAGCTATAAGTTCTGGTCACTGGCCGCAGAGAACTGGACGGAAAGGCGGCCAAATGGGGTGTTGGCTTTAGGGATGATCAGTGAGATACACCTGCTGAGTTGGACGAGGAGTTCTTCTTCTTCAATGACTCGGACACAAGGGATATACTGTGGACACCTGACTCAGATCCCCGAGAATCTCTGGAAATGGAAACGCAGGTTTCGTGGAAAAAGATCTGGGTGCCTTTTGGCTAATCTGCCCTTGCCTTCCGTTCCGCTGTTCAATCGCAGGAAAATAAATGGTACGAACTGCAACCACGTACATTGCCTTGCGAAAGTATTCGGCCCCCTTGAACTTTGCGACCTTTTGCCACATTTCAGGCTTCAAACATAAAGATATAAAACTGTTTTTTTTTTTGTGAAGAATCAACAACAAGTGGGACACAATCATGAAGTGGAACGACATTTATTGGATATTTCAAACTTTTTTTAACAAATCAAAAACTGAAAAATAGGGCGTTTATCTTTATGTTTTATGTAGCCTGAAATGTGGCAAAAGGTCCCAAAGTTCAAGGGGGCCGAATACTTTCGCAAGGCACTGTATATCCTACAAAGGGGGACATTAAACACTGTAATATCTTATGTTTCACTGAGCTGGACGACGTCATTAAGAATATACAGCTGGCGGGACACTGTATTGGCAGGATAGAACAGCAGCTTCTGATAAGACACAGAATGCAATTATGTAAACAACAGCTGGTGCAAGATATCTAAGGAAGTCTTAAGATTTTGCTCACCTGAAGTAAAGTATCTCATGATAAGCTGTAGACCACACCATCTACATACAGTCGTGGCCAAATGTTTTGAGAATGACACAAATATTAATTTTCACAAAGTCTGCTGCCTCAGTTTGTATGATGTCAATTTGCATATACTCCACAATGTTATGAAGAGTGATCAGATGATTTGCAATTAATTGCAAAGTCCCTCTTTGCCATGCAAATGAACGGAATCCCCCAAAAACATTTCCACTGCATTTCAGCCCTGCCACAAAAGGACCAGCTGACATCATGTCTGTGATTATCTTGTTAATTAAAGGTGTGAGTGTTGACGAGGACAAGGCTGGAGATCACTCTGTCATGCTGATTGAGTTTGAATAACAGATTGAAAGCTTCAAAAGGAGGGTGGTGCTTGGAATCATTGTTCTTCCTCTGCCAATCGTGGTTACCTGCAAGGAATCACGTGCCAGCATCATTGCTTTGCACAAAACGAGCTTCGCAGGCAAGGATATTGCTGCCATTAAGATTGCACCTAAATCAACCATTTATCGGATCATCAAGAACTCCAAGGAGAGCGGTTCAATTGTTGTGAAGAAGGATTCAGGGCGCCCAAGAAGGTCCAGCAAGCACCAGGACCGTCTCCTAAAGTCGATACAGCTGCGGGATCGGGGCACCACCAGTACAGAGCTTGCTCAGGAATGGCAGCAGGCAGGTGTGAATGCATCAAGTACAGTGAGGCAAAGACTTCTGGAGGATGGCCTGGTGTGTCAAGAAGGACAGCAAAGAAGCCACTTGTCTCCAGGAAAAACATCAGGGACTGACTGATATTCTACAAAAGGTACAGGGATTGGACTGTTGAGAACTGGGGTAAAGTCATTTTCTCTAATGAATCCCCTTTCCGATTGTTTGGGGCATCCGGAAAAAAGCTTGTCCAGATTAGACAAGGTGAGCGCTACCATCAGTCCTGTGTCATGCCAACAGTAAAACATCCTGAGACCATTCATGTGTGTGTTTGCTTCTCAGCCAAGGAAGTGGGCTCACTCACAATTTTACCTAAGAACACAGCCATGTATAAAGAATGGTACCAACACATCCTCCGAGAGCAACTTCTCCCAACCATCCCGGAACAGTTTGGTGACGAACAATGCTTTTTCCAGCATGATTTTCCAGCATGATGGAGCACCTTGCCATAAGGCAAAAGTGATAAGTGGCTCGGGGAATAAAACATCAATATTTTTGGTCCATGGCCAGGAAACTCCCCAGACCTTAATCCCATTGGGAACTTGTGGTCAATCCTCAAGAGGCGGGTAGACAAACAAAAACACACAAATTCTGACAAACTCCAAGCATTTATTATGCAAGAATAGGCTGCCAACAGTCAGGATGTGGCCCAGAAGTTAATTGACAGCATGCCAGGGAGGATTGTAGAGGTCTTGAAAAAGAAGGGTCAACACTGCAAATATTGACTCTTTGCATCAACTTCATGTAATTGTCAATGAAAGCCTTTGACACTTATGAAATGCTTGTAATTATACCTCAGTATTCCATAGTAACATCTGACCAAAATATCTAAAGACACTGAAGCAGCAAGCTTTGGGGAAATTAATATTTGTGTCATTCTCAAAACTTTTGGCCATGACTGTACATTGTTTTCATCTGTATTTTTCATAGCTGTCTACACAGACTGATGCTGACACTAAAACCGTACTAAACAATCAGGAAAATGCTCATCTAGAGGCGGCGCCTCCTAGTGGCCAGGAACTTTAATGCAGAGAAACTTAAATCCGTTTTACCTCATTTCTATCATAAATGTGCAACCAGAGGGAAAGAAATTACAGACCACCTTTACTCCACACACAGAGACGCGTACAAAGTCCGTCCCTCAACCCTCCATTCGGTAAATCTGACCATAAATCTATCCTCCTGATTCCTGCTTACAAGCTAAAATTAAAGCAGGAAGCACCAGTGACTCGGTCTATAAAAAAGTGGTCAGATGAAGAAGATGCTAAACTACAGGAGTTGTATTTGTATTTATTATGGATCCCAATTAGCTGCTGCCAAAGCTTTAAGGCAGTTTATACAATTTAAAATATTACAATGCATTCACAGATTTCACAACGCACTGTGTTGTCTGTCCCTACTCCACCACTACCACATATCTATAGTACTAAGTGTGTGTGTGTGTGTGTGTGTGTGTGTGTGTGTGTGTGTGTGTGTGTGTGTGTGTGTGTGTGTGTGTGTGTGTGTGTGTGTGTGTGTGTGTGTGTGTGTGTGTGTGTGTGTGTGTGTGTGTGTGTGTGTGTGTGTGTGTGTGTGGTGGCATGTCTTGTGTGGTATGCATGGGTGTCTGAGCTGTGTGCCAGTAGTGTGTGTGTGTGGTGGCATGTCTTGTGGGGTATGAATGGGTGTCTGAGCTGTGTGCCAGTAGTGTGTGTGTGTGTGGTGGCATGTCTTGTGGGGTATGCATGGGTGTCTGAGCTGTGTGTGTGTGTGTGTGTGTGTGTGTGTGTGTGTGTGTGTGTGTGTGTGTGTGTGTGTGTGTGTGTGTGTGTGTGTGTGTGTGTGTGTGTGTGTGTGTGTGTGTGTGTGTGTGTGTGTGGTGGCATGTCTTGTGGGGTATGCAAGGGTGTCTGAGCTGTGTGCCAGTAGTTTAGACAGACACCTCGGTGCATTCAACATGTCAATACCTCTCATAAATACAAGTAGTGATGAAGTCAATCTCTCCTCCACTTTCAGCCAGGAGTGATTAAAATGCATATTATTAATATTAGCTCCCTGTGTACATCCAAGTGCTAGCCATGCTGCCCTGTTCTGAGCCAATTGTAATTATTCTAAGTCCGACTGAACAGTAGTCAAGGTACAACAAAACTAGGGCCTGTAGGACCTGCCTTGTTGATAGTGCTGTTAAGAAAGCAGAGCATCGCTTTATTATGGACAGACTTCTCCCCATCTTAGCTACTACTGCATCAATATGTTTTGACCGTGACAGTTTACAATCTAGTGTTACTCCAGGCAGTTTAGTCATCTCAACTTGCTCAAATTCCACATTATTTAGTACAAGATTTAGTTGAGGTTTAGGATTTTGTGAGTGCTGTGTTCCAAATACAATGCTTTTAGTATTAGAAATATTTAGCGCTAACTTATTCCTTGCCACCCACTCTGAACTAACTGCAGCTCTTTGTTGAGTGTTGCAGTCATTTCAGTCTCTGTATTAGCTGACGTGTATAGTGCTGAGTCATCCGCATACATCGACACACTGGCTTTACTCAAAGTCAGTGGCATGTTGTTAGTAAAAATTGAAAAACACAAGGGGCTTAAACAGCTACCCTGGGGAATTCCTGATTCTAACTGGATTATATTTGAAAGGTGGGTCGCTAGTGTCCCAACATCCAGTGAAATTGCAGAGCGCAAAATTCAAAATACAAAAATCATAATATTAAACATGGAAATACAAGTGTCATACATTTTTATTTAACTAGGCAAGTCAGTTAAGAACAAATTTTTATTTTCAATGACGGCCTAGGAACAGTGGGTTAACTGCTTGTTCAGGGGCAGAACGACAGATTTGTACCTTGTCAGCTTGTCAACATCACTTAAAAGCTTAACTTCTTGTTAACTTCTTGTTAATCCAGCCGCTTTGTCAGATTTCAAAAAGGCTTTAGGGCAAAAGCATACCATGCAATTATCTGAGGACAGCACCCCACATACAAAATCATTAAAAACATTTTCCAAACCAGCAGAGGCATCACAAAAATCAGAAATAGCGATAAAATAGATCAACTTACCTTTGAAGATCTTCCTCTGTTTGCAATCCCAAGGGTCCCAGCTACACAACAGCTACACAACAAAAGGTCATTTTGTTCGATAAAGTCCATCTTTATATCCCCAACAAAGTCAGTTTAGTTGGCGCCCTCATACACGCGCGCCACAAGACTTCAGTCCAAATGAGAGCCACCTTGAAAAACAAAACATTTATTTTTCAAAAAACATGCCTGAAACCATTTCTAAAGACTGTTGACATCTAGTGGAAGCCATAGGTACTGTAATCTGGGAGGATTTCCTTTGAATGTCCCATAGACAAGCATTTTCAATGGGTGATGACCTCAAAAAACAATTCTGGATGGATTTTCCTATGGGTTTTGCTTGCCATATCAGTTCTGTTATACTCACAGACATTCGTTTAACAGTTTTAGAAACTTCAGAGTGTTTTCTATCTATATGCATATCCTAGCTTCTGGACCTGAGTAACAGGCAGTTTACTTTGGGCACGTCAGTCATCCAAACTTATTTTGGTCCAATATACTTGGATGTGTAGTGAGTTTGTTGCTGACATGTCATCCCTACATTTGTTTATCCTCTCTGGGATACCGTCCCACTTGGCCAAAAGCCAGAGAAAATGCAGAGCGCCAAATTCAAATAAATTCCTATAAAAATCAAACTTTCATGAAATCACACATGTAAGATACTAAATTAAAGCTACACTCGTTGTGAATCCAGCTAACACTTGTTGTGAATCCAGCCAACATGTCAGATTTCAAAAAGGCTTTTTGGCGAAAGCAAACGATGCTATTATCTGAGGATAGCACCTCCATAAACAAAAGAGAGGAAGCACATTTCAACCCTGCAGGCGCGACACAAAACGCAGAAATACAAATATAAATCATGCCTTACCTTTGACGAGCTTCTTCTGTTGGCACTCCAATATGTCCCATAAACATCACAAATGGTCCTTTTGTTCGATTAATTCCGTCCATATATATCCAAATTGTCCATTTATTTGGCACGTTTGATCCAGAAAAACACCGGTTCCAACTTGCGCAACGTGACAACAAAATATTTCAAAAGTTACCTGTAAATTTTGCCAAAACATTTCAAACTACTTTCCTCATACAACTTTAGGTATTTTTTTAACGTAAATAATAGATACAATTGAAGACAGGATGATCTGTGTTCAATACAGGAGGAAAACAAACTGTAGCTTTCTGGTCACGTGCCTCTAACTAACAGTACACTTCAAGTGACCCTCGTTCAAGATGGTTGTACTTCTTCATTACACAAAGGAAAAACTTCAACCAATTTCTAAAGACTGGTGACATCCAGTGGAAGCGATAGGAACTGCAAGAAGGTCCCTTAGAAATCTGGATTCCCAATGAAAACACATTGAAAAGAGGGTGAACTCAAAAACAAACAATCTGAATGGTTTGTCCTTGGGGTTTCGCCTGCTACATAAGTTCTGTTATACTCACAGACATGTTTAAAACAGTTTTAGAAACTTCAGAGTGTTTTCTATCCAAATCGAATACTAATATGCATATCTTATCTTCTGGGGGTGAGTAGCAGGCAGTTGAATTCGGGCATGTTTTTCATTCAAAATTCCAAATGACGCCCCCTATCCTAGAGAAGTTTAATCTTGCCAATGAAAAAGTAATTAAAGTAGTTTGCAATATCAGTGGTTTTGTGATGAATGAACCATCTGATTCAATGAATGAAGGAGCCTAGTTGGCTTTTTTTCCCAAAATTTCATTTAAGGTGCCCCAAAGCTTTTTACTATCATTCTTTATATAATTTATCTTTGTTTCATAGTTTTCTTTTCTTTAGTTCAGTCACATGTTTTCTTAATTGATGTTTGCCAATCAGGCTGCCAGACCTATTTTCCTCATCCCACTCAACCATACCATGTTTCAATTCCTCATCAATCCAAGGGGTATTAATAGTTTTTTACAGTCATTTGCTTAATGGGTGCTCCTCATTACACACCACAGACCAGCAGCGTCTGGTTGCTCCTCATTACTCACCACAGACCAGCAGCGTCTGGTTGCTCCTCATTACTCACCACAGACCAGCAGCGTCTGGTTGCTCCTGATTACACACCACAGACCAGCAGCGTCTGGTTGCTCCTCATTACACACCACAGACCAGCAGCGTCTGGTTGCTCCCTCATTACTCACCACAGACCAGCAGCGTCTGGTTGCTCCTCATTACACACCACAAACCAGCAGTGTCTGGTTGCTCCTCATTACACACCACAGACCAGCAGCGTCTGGTTGCTCCTCATTACACACCACAGACCAGCAGCGTCTGGTTGCTCCTCATTACACACCACAGACCAGCAGCGTCTGGTTGCTCCTCATTACACACCACAGACCAGCAGCGTCTGGTTGCTCCTCATTACACACCACAGACCAGCAGCGTCTGGTTGCTCCTCATTACTCACCACAGACCAGCAGCGTCTGGTTGCTCCTCATTACACACCACAGACCAGCAGCGTCTGGTTGCTCCTCATTACTTAGGCCCAGCCTGACCTCTCATACTCTATATTAGGCCCAGCCTGACCTCTTATACACTATATTAGGCCCAGCCTGTCCTCTTATACACTATATTAGGCCCAGCCTGTCCTCTTATACACTATATTAGGCCCAGCCTGACCTCTCATACTCTATATTAGGCCCAGCCTGACCTCTTATACACTATATTAGGCCCAGCCTGTCCTCTTATACACTATATTAGGCCCAGCCTGACCTCTCATACTCTATATTAGGCCCAGCCTGACCTCTTATATTCTATATTAGGCCCAGCCTGACCTCTTATACACTATATTAGGCCCAGCCTGTCCTCTTATACACTATATTAGGCCCAGCCTGACCTCTTATACACTATATTAGGCCCAGCCTGACCATCTTATACACTTTATTAGGCCCGGCCTGACCTCTTATACACTATATTAGGCCCAGCCTGACCTCTTATACTGTATATTAGGCCCAGCCTGACCTCTCATACTCTATATTAGGCCCAGCCTGACCTCTTATACACTATATTAGGCCCAGCCTGTCCTCTTATACACTATATTAGGCCCAGCCTGACCTCTCATACTCTATATTAGGCCCAGCCTGACCTCTTATATTCTATATTAGGCCCAGCCTGACCTCTTATACACTATATTAGGCCCAGCCTGTCCTCTTATACACTATATTAGGCCCAGCCTGTCCTCTTATACACTATATTAGGCCCAGCCTGACCATCTTATACACTTTATTAGGCCCGGCCTGACCTCTTATACACTATATTAGGCCCAGCCTGACCTCTCATACTCTATATTAGGCCCTGCCTGACCTCTTATACACTATATTAGGCCCAGCCTGACCTCTTATACACTATATTAGGCCCAGCCTGTCCTCTTATACACTATATTAGGCCCAGCCTGTCCTCTTATACACTATATTAGGCCCAGCCTGACCATCTTATACACTTTATTAGGCCCGGCCTGACCTCTTATACACTATATTAGGCCCAGCCTGACCTCTCATACTCTATATTAGGCCCTGCCTGACCTCTTATACACTATATTAGGCCCAGCCTGACCTCTTATACACTATATTAGGCCCTGCCTGACCTCTCATACTCTATATTAGGCCCTGCCTGACCTCTTATACACTATATTAGGCCCAGCCTGACCTCTTATACACTATATTAGGCCCAGCCTGACCTCTTATATTCTATATTAGGCCCAGCCTGACCTCTTATACACTATATTAGGCCCAGCCTGACCTCTTATACACTATATTAGGCCCAGCCTGACCATCTTATACACTTTATTAGGCCAGGCCTGACCTCTTATACACTATATTAGGCCCAGCCTGACCTCTTATACACTATATTAGGCCCAGCCTGACCTCTTATACACTATATTAGGCCCTGCCTGACCTCTTATACACTATATTAGGCCCAGCCTGACCTCTTATACACTATATTAGGCCCAGCCTGACCATCTTATACACTATATTAGGCCCAGCCTGACCTCTTATACACTATATTAGGCCCAGCCTGACCTCTTATACACTATGTTAGGCCCAGCCTGACCTCTTATACACTATATTAGGCCCAGCCTGACCTCTTGTACACTATATTAGGCCCAGCCTGACCTCTTATTCACTATGTTAGGCCCAGCCTGACCTCTTATACACTATGTTAGGCCCAGCCTGACCTCTTATACACTATATTAGGCCCAGCCTGACCTCTTATACACTATATTAGGCCCAGCCTGACCTCTTATACTCTATATTAGGCCCAGCCTGACCTCTTATACACTATATTAGGCCCAGCCTGACCTCTTATTCACTATATTAGGCCCAGCCTGACCTCTTATTCACTATATTAGGCCCATCCTGACCTCTTATACACTATATTAGGCCCAGCCTGACCTCTTATACACTATATTAGGCCCAGCCTGACCTCTTATACACTATATTAGGCCCAGCCTGACCTCTTATACACTATATTAGGCCCAGCCTGACCTCTTATACACTATATTAGGGCCCAGCCTGTCCTCTTAATCACTATATTAGGCCCAGCCTGACCTCTTATACACTATATTAGGCCCAGCCTGTCCTCTTATACACTATATTAGGCCCAGCCTGTCCTCTTATTCACTATATTAGGCCCAGCCTGACCTCTTATACACTATATTAGGCCCAGCCTGTCCTCTTATACACTATATTAGGCCCAGCCTGACCTCTCATACTCTATATTAGGCCCAGCCTGACCTCTTATATTCTATATTAGGCCCAGCCTGACCTCTCATACTCTATATTAGGCCCAGCCTGACCTCTTATATTCTATATTAGGCCCAGCCTGACCTCTTATACACTATATTAGGCCCAGCCTGTCCTCTTATACACTATATTAGGCCCAGCCTGTCCTCTTATACACTATATTAGGCCCAGCCTGACCATCTTATACACTTTATTAGGCCCGGCCTGACCTCTTATACACTATATTAGGCCCAGCCTGACCTCTCATACTCTATATTAGGCCCAGCCTGACCTCTTATATTCTATATTAGGCCCAGCCTGACCTCTTATACACTATATTAGGCCCAGCCTGTCCTCTTATACACTATATTAGGCCCAGCCTGTCCTCTTATACACTATATTAGG
>NW_026286455.1:0-30000 GCF_023373465.1 Oncorhynchus keta | reverse complement strand
TCGTTCTCTCCTCAACGAGCAGTCTCCACCCACAGGACAGCTGACTGGGTGTTTGTCGTTCTCTCCTCAACGAGCAGTCTCCACCCACAGGACAGCTGACTGGGTGTTTGTCGTTCTCTCCTCAACGAGCAGTCTCCACCCACAGGACAGCTGACTGGGTGTTAGTCGTTCTCTCCTCAACGAGCAGTCTCCACCCACAGGACTGGGTGTTAGTCGTTCTCTCCTCAACGAGCAGTCTCCACCCACAGGACTGGGTGTTAGTCGTTCTCTCCTCAACGAGCAGTCTCCACCCACAGGACTGGGTGTTAGTCGTTCTCTCCTCAGCGCAGCAGTCTCCACCCACAGGACTGGGTGTTAGTCGTTCTCTCCTCAACGAGCAGTCTCCACCCACAGGACTGGGTGTTAGTCGTTCTCTCCTCAACGAGCAGTCTCCACCCACAGGACTGGGTGTTAGTCGTTCTCTCCTCAACGAGCAGTCTCCACCCACAGGACTGGGTGTTAGTCGTTCTCTCCTCAACGAGCAGTCTCCACCCACAGGACTGGGTGTTAGTCGTTCTCTCCTCAACGAGCAGTCTCCACCCACAGGACTGGGTGTTAGTCGTTCTCTCCTCAACGAGCAGTCTCCACCCACAGGACTGGGTGTTAGTCGTTCTCTCCTCAACGAGCAGTCTCCACCCACAGGACTGGGTGTTAGTCGTTCTCTCCTCAGGCAGTCTCCACCCACAGGACTGGGTGTTAGTCGTTTTCTCCTCAACGAGCAGTCTCCACCCACAGGACTGGGTGTTAGTCGTTCTCTCCTCAACGAGCAGTCTCCACCCACAGGACTGGGTGTTAGTCGTTCTCTCCTCAACGAGCAGTCTCCACCCACAGGACTGGGTGTTAGTCGTTCTCTCCTCAGCGAGCAGTCTCCACCCACAAGACTGGGTGTTAGTCGTTCTCTCCTCAACGAGCAGTCTCCACCCACAGGACTGGGTGTTAGTCGTTCTCTCCTCAACGAGCAGTCTCCACCCACAGGACTGGGTGTTAGTCGTTCTCTCCTCAACGAGCAGTCTCCACCCACAGGACTGGGTGTTAGTCGTTCTCTCCTCAACGAGCAGTCTCCACCCACAGGACTGGGTGTTAGTCGTTCTCTCCTCAGCGAGCAGTCTCCACCCACAGGACTGGGTGTTAGTCGTTCTCTCCTCAACGAGCAGTCTCCACCCACAGGACTGGGTGTTAGTCGTTCTCTCCTCAACGAGCAGTCTCCACCCACAGGACTGGGTGTTAGTCGTTCTCTCCTCAACGAGCAGTCTCCACCCACAGGACTGGGTGTTAGTCGTTCTCTCCTCAGCGAGCAGTCTCCACCCACAGGACTGGGTGTTAGTCGTTCTCTCCTCAACGAGCAGTCTCCACCCACAGGACTGGGTGTTAGTCGTTCTCTCCTCAACGAGCAGTCTCCACCCACAGGACTGGGTGTTAGTCGTTCTCTCCTCAACGAGCAGTCTCCACCCACAGGACTGGGTGTTAGTCGTTCTCTCCTCAACGAGCAGTCTCCACCCACAGGACTGGGTGTTAGTCGTTCTCTCCTCAGCGAGCAGTCTCCACCCACAGGACTGGGTGTTAGTCGTTCTCTCCTCAGCGAGCAGTCTCCACCCACAGGACTGGGTGTTAGTCGTTCTCTCCTCAGCGAGCAGTCTCCACCCACAGGACAGCTGACTGGGTGTTAGTCGTTCTCTCCTCAGGCAGTCTCCACCCACAGGACTGGGTGTTAGTCGTTCTCTCCACAACGAGCAGTCTCCACCCACAGGACTGGGTGTTAGTCGTTCTCTCCTCAACGAGCAGTCTCCACCCACAGGACTGGGTGTTAGTCGTTCTCTCCTCAACGAGCAGTCTCCACCCACAGGACAGCTGACTGGGTGTTAGTCGTTCTCTCCTCAACGAGCAGTCTCCACCCACAGCCACTGACTGGGCGTTAGTTGTTCTCTGTAAACCCTCAGACACTCAGACCTGTGAAAGTCCCAGGAAGTCCAGACGTTTCTGAGATACTGGAGCGCCCGGCACCGACGATCGTACCACGCTCAAGGTCGCTCGTTTTTTCCCCTGTTCTAACGTCTGATGGACCAGTAACTGAATGCCTCGATGTCTGTCTGCTTTATATAACAAGCTACGACCACGTGACTCACTGTCTGGAGGAGCGATCCATTGTGGTGGATGGGACGGTGTACCTAATAAACTGTCCTGTGTATATAACTCACCTTTCTTGCATTTTTTATTTATTTAACTTGTTATTTGAACTAAAGTCGAGTTAAGAACAAATTCTCATTTACAATGACGGCCTCCTGCGGGACGGGGGGTCTGGGAATATAGAAATAGTTATTTAAAACTATAACACACACGCGACAGCAACACCTGGCGACACGACAGCAACACCTGGCGACGCGGCAGCAACACCTGACGACACGACAGCAACACCTGATTTACCGGGCAGCAACACCTGGCGGCGCGGCAGCAACACCTGACGACACGACGCGATAGCAACACCTGACGACACGACAGCAACACCTGATTTACGGCAGCAACACCTGACGATGCTGACAGCAACACCTGACTGACGACTGACAGCAACACTCTGACGACACGACAGCAACACCTGACGGTTTGACACGACAGCAACACCTGACGACACGGCAGCAACACCTGACGACCGCGGCAGCAACACCTGACGACACGGCAGCAACACCTGACGACGCGACAGCAACGCTGGGACGCAACAACACTCTGACGACGCGGGTAAACACCTGACGACGCGACAGTAACACCTGACGACGCTGACAGCAACACCTGACGACGCGACAGCAACACCTGACGACGCTGACAGCAACACCTGACGACGCTGATAGCAACACTCTGACGACGCTGGTAGCAACACTCTGACGACACAGACGCGCAAACACCTGACGACGCTGATAGCAACACTCTGACGACGCTGACAGCAACACTCTGACGACGCGACAGCAAATACCTGACGGCTACGATAGCAACACTCTGACGACGATATAACACTTGACGACATCGGTAAACACCTGATTTGATCGATAGCAATACCTGACGACACGGCAGCAACACTCTGACGACTACGACAGTAACACCTGACGACGCGTAGCAATACTCTGACGACGCTGCAGCAACACCTGACGACGCTGACAGCAACACTGATTTACAAGGTAGCAACACTTCGATTTACGTGGTAGCAGTAACACTTGACGACAAGCGGTAGTAACATCGACGCTGACAGCAACACTCTGATTTACACGACGCGACAGTAACACTTGACGACGCTGCAGGTAACACCTGACGAGACGCGACAGCAAACACCTGATTTATCAAAGGGTAGTAACACCTGACGCACGCTGACATAACATCCTGACGACACGACAAGCGACAGCAACACCTGACGACGCGATAGCAACACCTGACGACGCGACAGCAACACCTGACGACGCGACAGCAACACCTGACGACGCTGATAGTAACACCTGATTTACGCGATAGCAACACCTGATTTACACGACGCGATAGCAATACCTGGACGACGCGCAGCAACACCTGACGACGCGGCAGCAACACCTGACGACGCGACAGCAACACCTGACGGCATTACCTACAGCAACACCTGACGGCTATCGACAGCAACACCGACGACACGACAGCAACACCTGACGACACGACAGCAACACTCTGATTTACACGGGCAATAACACTCTGACGATACGGTAGCAACACTCTGATGCATAATGTAGCAAACACTCTGACGACGCTGATAGCAACACTCTGACGACGCTGCAGTAACACTGACGACGCTGGGTATAAATACCTGACGACAAGCTGACAGCAACACTCTGACGATACGACTGGCGACAGTAACACCTGACGACGCCGGGTAGCAACACCTGACGACAAGGCAGTAACACTCCTGACGACGCGGCAGCAACACCTGACGATTACGCTGCAGCAACACTCTGACGACGCCGCAGCAACACCTGACGACACGGCAGCAACACTCTGATTTACACGACATACACTCTGAATACCTGATTACCTGACGACAAGGCAGCAACACTCTGACGACGGGTAGTACACTCTGACGACAAGGTAGCAACACTCTGACGACGCTGGGTAGCAATACTCTGACGACGCGATAGTAACACTCGACGACGCGACAGTAACACCTGACGACGCGGTAAACACCTGACGACGCTGCAGCAACACCTGACGACGCGGCAGCCAAACACCTATTGATAATGACGTAACACCTATTGATGTGACAAAATGACACCTAATGTGTGACAATGACACCTTATTGTTGACTGACAACACCTGACTGATGGCGACAACACCTAATGATGTGACTGACAAACGCCTGACAAATGGCGAACCAATAACACCACAAATGACGATGGCGGTGTAACCTGACTGATGTGATAATGACGCCTGGTGATGTGACAACTGACACCTGACGACCTTTGACCCAGCCTGACACCCTGAATGATGTAATGACTTACCCGACCAGATGTGTAATGACACCCTGATGGCGACGAAATGACACCTGGTGATAGCGGGCCAATGACAACCTGATGGACCAATGACACGCCTGGTGATGGTAATGACTTGCCTGTTGATAGATGTGACACCTGATGACGGTAATGACGGCAAACACCCTGGTGACGATGACGGCAACACCTGACGACTGTGACGGCAACACCTATTAGCGGAACAATAAACCTGATTACGCGATATAACATCGACACCTAACCTGACGACGCTGCAACCCTGACGACCAGCGACAGCAACACCTGACGACGACGAGTAAACACCTGACGACGCGGCAGCAACACTCTGACGACAAAGCAGCAACACCTGACGACGCGGGGTAGCACTGACGCCTGCAGTAACACCTGACGACGCGCAGCAACATTCTGACGACGCTGACAGCAACACTCTGACGACGCTGGGCAGCAACACCTGACGACGCGGCAGCAACACCTGACGACGCTGCAGCAACACCTGACGACGCGGCAGCAACACTCTGACGACCGAGAAGCAACACCTGACGACAGCAATGCTCTGACAGCAAGTGCACCTGACGACGCTGACAACACCTGACGACGCTGACAGTAACACCACCTGACGACGCGACAGCAACACCTGACGACGCGACAGCAACACCTGACGACGCGATACCTGACGACGACGACAGCAACACCTGACGACGCTGCAGCAACACAATGACGACGCGGTATGGCACCTGACGACGCGCAGCAACACCTGACGACGCTGACAGCAACACCTGACGACGCGCTGCAGCAACACCTGACGACGCGACAGCAACACCTGACGACCCAGCGACAGTACCTGACGACGCCGACAGCAACACCTGACGACGCTGCAGCAACACCTGACGACGCGACAGCAACACCCGACGACGCGACAGCAACACCTGGCTTACGCGACAGCGGCACCTGACGCACGCGATACAGCAACACTCTGGATTGACGCGCCTGACGACAGTGCACACCTGACGACGCGACGGCACCTGACGACGCGACAGCAACACCTGACGACGCGACAGCAACACCTGACAGCGCGACAGCAACCTACCTGACGACGCGGCAGCAACACCTTTGGATTTACTTTGAGCAGCAACACCTGACGACGCTGACAGCAACACCTGACGACGACAGCAACACCTGAATAGACGACAGCAACACCTGACGACGCTGACAGCAAATACCTGACGACGCGACAGCAAACACCTGACGACGCGACAGCAACACCTGACGATAGCGACAGCAACACCTGACGACCTGACAGCAACACCTGACGACAGCGACAGCAACACCTGATTTACCTTCAGCACCTGACAGCCGCTGACAACACGACAGCAATGACCTGACGACAACACAGCAACACCTGACGACGCGACAGCAACACCGACGACGCGACAGCAACACCTGACGACGCGACAGCAACACCTGATGACGGCAGCAACACCTGACGACGCTGACAGCAACACCTGACGACGCGACAGTAACACTCTGACGATAGCGACAGCAACACCACGATGAACACTCTGACAGCAACACCAATACCTGATTTAAGCTGATAGCAAATACCTGACGACGCTGACAGCAACACCTGACAGACACAGACAACACCTGGCGACGCTGCAGCAACTGGCGACGCGACAGCAACACCTGACGACGCGGCAGCAACACCTGATGTGGGCCCGTAAACGCCTGACTGTGGACCAATGACACCTGGACAGATGGCGGACAGCCAAACGCCTGGTGATGGCGGGCCAATGACACCTGTGTGTGACCAATGACACCTGACGGTATGACAATGACACCACATTGATGACGTAAACGCCTGACTGATGTGACGAACACCTGACGATAGACCAATGACACCGGCCAAATATGAGCAATGACACCTGACTGACCAGCGACAGCCTTAATGACACCTGAATGACCGATAATGACACCTGTGTGTGACGTAACGCACCTGACGGTAATGACACCTATTGTGTGGCGAAACTTGCCTGGTGATGTAATGACATGATGATGGACAATGACGCCTGATAGACAACGATGGACAAATAACACCAGTATGATAATGACACCTGATGTGACCGTTAATGACACCTGTTGTGTGAACCGTAATGACACCACCAAATGACCAGCGGTAATGACACCTGATAGCGATGACAAACTGCCACAATGAGCAATAATGACTTGCCTGTGCTGACCAATGACCGAACGACGCCTGTTGTTCCGCGGTAATGACCTTATGACTGATGGCCACTGCCGCCTGTTGACGATGGCAATGTGGCTTATACCAAGCGTGGGTAATGACTTACCTAAATGGGCGGCAATAACGACACCTGATCGACCAATGACCAGCAACGCCTCGATGACGCGACTAGCAAACACCTGATTGACAATGACAATGACACCCCTGAGCGAAATGGCGACAATGACACCTGATTGACCAGCGGGCCAGCTGACACCTGACTGATGTGACAATGACACCACCGACCCGGCGTGACAATGACGCCACAGACGGTATGACAATGACACCACAGGCAACGTGACCAATGACACCGACAACGACCAAGCCTGGACACCCTAGCGATGTGTGTGACCAATGATAGTAGACAGCAACACCTGACATTGACAGTAGACACCTGGCGACCGTGACCAACGACCAGCACCACATGGCTTGACGCGACATAGCAACACCACTGACGACGACAGCAACACCAGCTGACGACAGCAATAGCAGCTGACGACGCTGCAGCAAACACCTGACGACGCGGTAGCAACACCTGACGACGCGACAGCAAATACCTGACGACGACAGCAGACAGCAACACCTGACGACAGCATACAACACCTGACGACGCGACAGCAGCACCTGGCTTGACGACGCTGACAGCAACACCTGACGACGCTGACAGCAACACCTGGCGACGCGACAGCAACACCTGACGACGCGACAAGCAACACCTGACGTGACGCGACAGCAACACCTGGCGACCCTGCGACAGCAACACCTGACGACGCTGACAGCAACACCTGACGCACGCTGCAGCAACACCTGACGACGCGGCAGCAACACCTGACGACCACGGCAGCAACACCTGACAGCGCGGCAGCAACACCTGGCGACGCGACAGCAACACCTAGACTGACTGTAGAACCATGATGTACTTTGCCTAGATCCTCAGCCCTGTGTCTGCTTTGTGTCCAACATGCCTCTTGTGTGGTCTCCCCTGTCTCTCTCTCTCTCTCTCTCCCGTCTCTCTCTCTTCTGTCTTCCTTGTCTCTCTCTCTCCCGTCTCTTACTTCTTTGTCTCTCTTGTCTCTCTCTCTCCCCTGTCTCTCTTCCCTGTCTCTCTCTCTCTCCCCTGTCTCTCTCTCTCCTGTCTTATCCCCTGTCTATATATATATCGCAATGTATATATATCCCCTGTTATATATATATATGCATGATGTCTATATATATCCCTGTATATATATATATATATATATTCCTTTGTATCCTATATAAATGATATGTATATATTGTTATCTCTTTCTGTCATGATAATATATATGTCTGATCTATATATGTTCTTTCTTTCTCTTGTTTCTTCTTCTTTCTTCTCTACCTTTTCTTTCCCTTTGTCTTTCCCTTTGTTCTCTTCCTTGTTCTCCTTTCTTTCCCTGTCTGTATGTAGCATATGCGTGTATATACATGCGATAGTGTATGTGTATGCGCGATGTTATGTATGATAATATGATGTATAACGCATGTATATGTATGATGTAATATGTAACATATGTATGCTTGATGTACATGTATGTAAGTATTAATATGCGATGTATGTCATGCGTGTATTAATGTGATGCACATATAATATGTATTAATGCATGATGTGTATGATATATGTGCATGTGTATGTGTGATATATTAATATGAATAGTTGTAATATGTATGAGCAGTAATAATATGTGCAATGATGTGTATGCATGATGTGTATGTATGTATACGTAGTGTGTGTAATATAAGTGCATGATGTCAGTAATGTCATGATATGTATGTATATGTGTATGTAAATATATGTGTAATATAGCGTATGTAATAATGCATGTATGTATTAATATATTAATGTAATATGTAATAATGTGCGTAATATGTGATAATGTAATATGTGTAATATCAATATGTAGTAATATGTATATGTAATAAGTGTGTATGTAGTGTGTGTGTAATATCGACTGATAATGTGCGGCGATGTGTATATAATGTATAATACGTATGTGTGTAATATGCGCCGTGTAATAGTATATGCATGATGTATGTGTATGTAATGCATATGTATATAATATGTATATATGTATAATATATAATATGTAATATGTGCATATATGTACATATGATTATTATATATATGCATATGTGTGTATATGCATGATGATATTGCATGATGTAGTATGTGTAATAAGTTAATAATAATATATGTATATCATGATGTATATGTGATATAATAATAATATGTAATACTTGATAGTAGTATAATATAGTATGTATGTAATATATGTAACGCTGAGTGTATATGTAATAATGTGATAATATGCAGTGTGTGTATGATAGTAATAGTAATATGTGCCGTGTATAGTATATGCGCCATTAATGTGTGTATAAGCGTGTATGTATGCGCACGATTAATGTGTATGTAATAATGCATGATGTGTATGATATGCATGATGTATATGTAATAGACTGATGTGATATGCGTAATATGTGATGTATGCATGATGTAATAATATGCATGATAGTATATCGTCGCGATATGTATGTCTATATGATGTGTATGCATAATATGATGTCAATAATATATATGTGTATTAATATGTATCATTAAGTGTATTAATACTGATGTGTAATATGTAATGCATGTGTATATATGCATATGTATGTATGTATATAGCATGATATGTAATATGTAATGAGCGGTGTATGTATGTATGATGTATGTATAGCATGTATGATATATACGTGTATATATATGCATGATTGTGTATGTAATATGATGTGTATATGCATAGCGTGTATGTGCCAACGTGATATATGTAATATGTATGCATGATGTATAATGCTCGATGATGTGTAATGTCGCATGATGTGTAATATGTATGTATGTATGTTATGTATGTATGTCATGATGTAATATAAATGTGTATATGCGCCGATTATCATGTCATGTAATATTGATGTGTATAATACGTGTGATGTGTAATATAGCAGTGTGATATGTGCTGATATAATATGTATGTAATGATGTGTGATGTATATATGTGATGTATGTGTAATAAATATGTGATGTGTATGCATGATGTAATATGTATGCATGTGTAATAATATGTGATATGCATGATGTAATGTAATGTATGAATATGCACGTGTGTATGTAATAATATGCATGATGTGTAATAATGATGTGCATGATGTAATAATATGCAGTGTATATGTGAGCGATAGTATGTATGTGCATGTATATATATAGTTAATATGTGTCGCAGTGTAATATGTATGATGTAATATATGCGTGTAATAATAATATATCATGTGTACTATGTAATAGCGTGTATGTCATGATGTAATAATATGCATATGTGTATATAATATGCCGTGTATATGTCATGTGTATGTAATATGGATGTAATATATGCATGATAATGTATGTATGTGTATGTAATATGACGTGTATATGTGCACGTGAATATGCATGTAATTAAATGATATATAATACATGATGTAATATAGTATGCATAAGTGTATATGCATAATATATGTATAATATGTAATATAGTATGCATGTATGTAATATGTAAATAATAGCGATGTATATACATGCATGATGTAATAAATATATGCATGAATGTAATAATATGATATATGATGTATGTATGTAATAATTAATAGTAATACGCAGTGTATATATGTAATAATAGATAGCGTGTAGTAATGCCGTATTATAGTATTATTATATGTAATGGATGAATATATATGTGTGCGATTGATTAATATGTATGCGATGATGAATGTGTGCGCTCATGTGTGTAATGGCATGTATTACTCTCTCCGTCCTCTCTCTCTCTCTCTTACCTCTCTCTCTCCCTGTCTCTCTCTCCTCTCTCCTCTCTCTCTCTCTCTCTCTCTCCCTGTCTCTCTCTCCCTGTCTCTCTCTCCCCTGTCTCTCTCTGTGTGTGATGTAGATGTGGGACGTCCAGACCCTGCAGAAGGTGAACACAATCCGTGCCCATGACAACCCGGTGTGTACGCTGGTGTCCTCCACAGCATGCTGTTCAGCGGATCCCTCAAGGCCATCAAGGTAGAGTCGGAGACCGTTTTAAAAATAGAGCCGAGAAGCTGCTTCCTTCACTTTCCTGGTGTCAGTAGAGACAGAGATGTGGAGAGACGGTCCCTCTCTTTCCTGGTGTCAGTAGAGACAGAGATGTGCCTCTCTTTCCTGGTGTCAGTAGAGACAGAGATGTGGAGAGAGACGGTTCCTCTCTTTCCTGGTGTCAGTAGAGACAGAGATGTGGAGAGAGACGGTTCCTCTCTTTCCTGGTGTCAGTAGAGACAGAGATGTGGAGAGAGACGGTCCCTCTCTTTCCTGGTGTCAGTAGAGACAGAGATGTGGAGAGAGACGGTCCCTCTCTTTCCTGGTGTCAGTAGAGACAGAGATGTGGAGAGAGACGGTCCCTCTCTTTCCTGGTGTCAGTAGAGACAGAGATGTGGAGAGAGACGGTTCCTCTCTTTCCTGGTGTCAGTAGAGACAGAGATGTGGAGAGAGACGGTCCCTCTCTTTCCTGGTGTCAGTAGAGACAGAGATGTGGATAGAGACGGTTCCTCTCTTTCCTGGTGTCAGTAGAGACAGAGATGTGGAGACCATCTACCATCACTCCACTACCATCACTCCACTACCATCACACCACTACCATCACACCACTACCATCACTCACTACCATCACTCACTACCATCACACCACTACCATCACTCACTGCCATCACTCACTGCCGTCATCACTGCCGTCCGCGCCTGCCGTCGCGCACCGCCGCCGTCGCGCTGCCGTCGCGCCGCCGCCGTCGCCACTGCCGTCACGCCGCTGCCGTCGCGCCACTGCCGTCGCGCCGCTGCCGTCGCCCGCCGCCGTCGCACCGCCGCCGTCGCATCTGCCGTCATCGCTGCCGTCTATCACTGCCGTCGCACCGCTGCCGTCCGCGCCGCTGCCGTCACGCCGCCGCCGTCGCCCTGCCGTCCGCACCGCCGCCGTCACGCCGCTGCCGTCGCGCCGCTGCCGTCGCGCCTGCCGTCGCCCGCCGCCGCGCCGCTGCCGTCATCACCGCCGTCGCGCCGCTGCCGTCGCACCACTGCCGTCCGCGCCGCCGCCGTCGCGCCGCCGCCGCCATCACCGTCGCGCCGCTGCCGTCGCGCCGCTGCCGCCGCGCCGCTGCCGTCGCCCTGCCGTCGCGCCGCCGCCGTCGCACCGCCGCCGTCGCGCGCCGTCATCGCTGCCGTCATCACTGCCGTCGCGCCGCCGCCGTCGCATCGCCGTCGCATCACCGTCGCGCATCGCCGTCATCCGCCGTCGCGCCGCTGCCGTCGCGCCGCCGTCGCGCCGCTGCCGTCGCGCCGCCGCCGCACCACTGCCGTCGCGCCGCTGCCGTCATCATCGCCGCCGTCGCGCCGCTGCCGTCGCGCCGCTGCCGTCGCGCCGCCGCCGCGCCACTGCCGTCGCACCGCCGCCGTCGCATCACCGTCGCGCATCGCCGTCGCGCCGCCGCCGTCCGCACCGCCGCCGTCGCGCCGCCGCCGTCGCCCGCTGCCGTCGCGCCGCCGCCGTCGCCGCCGCCGTCGCGCCGCCGCCGCATCACCGTCACGCCGCCGCCGTCGCATCGCCGTCGCATCACCGTCGCGCCGCCGCCGTCGCACCGCTGCCGTCGCGCCGCTGTCGTCGCGCCGCTGCCGTCGCCGCTGCCGTCGCACCACCATCGCACCGCCGCCGCGCCGCCGCCGCCGCGCCGCCGCCGTCGCACCGCTGCCGTCGCGCCGCTGCCGTCGCGCCGCCGCCGTCGCGCCGCCGTCACGCCGCCGCCGTCGCCGCTGCCGTCGCGCCGCTGCCGTCCCGCTGCCGTCGCCGTCCGCCGCCGTCGCACCGCCGCCGTCCTTGCCGCCGTCGCCCGCCGCCGTCACCGCTGCCGTCACGCCACTGCCGTCGCGCCACTTTCCGCCGTCACGTCGCCGTCGCACCCCGCCGTCATCGCCGTCGCGCCGCTGCCGTCGCGCCGCCGCCGCCGTCACATCTGCCGTCGCGCCGCTGCCGTCATCTGCCGTCGCATCCGCCGTCCCGCCGCCGCCGTCATCGCCGTCGCGCATCACCGTCGCCATCACCGTCGCATCGCCGTCGCGCCGCTGCCGTCATCCGCCGTCGCATCACCGTCGTCCCGCCGCCGTCGCGCCGCCGCCGTCGCGCATCACCCGTCGCATCGCCGTCGCATCACTGCCGTCGCATCGCCGTCACGCCCGCCGCCGTCATCTGCCGTCGCATCGCCGTCGCGCCGCTGCCGTCGCGCATCCGCCGTCGCGCCGCCGCCGTCGCGCCGCCGCCGCCGTCGCGCATCGCCGTCGCGCATCGCCGTCGCGCATCTGCCGTCGCGCATCGCCGTCGCCCGCCGTCGCGCATCTGCCGTCCGCATCATCCCGTCGCATCACCCGTCACGCCGCCGCCGTCGCGCCGCCGCCGTCGCACCGCCGCCGTCGCGCCGCTGCCGTCGCACCGCCGCCGTCGCATCATCGCCGTCGCCGCCGCCGTCGCATCGCCGTTGCGCCGCCGCCGTCCGCCGCCGCCGTCGCATCGCCGTCGCCCATCGCCGTCGCGCATCACCGTCGCGCCGCCACCGTCACGCCGCCGCCGTCGCGCCGCCGCCGTCATCCGCCGTCCCGCCGCCGTCGCCCGCCGCCGTCGCATCGCCGTCGCTCACCGTCGCATCACGCCGTCGCACCGCCGCCGTCATTGTTGTGTTGTTGTGTGTTGCGCCGCCGCCGTCGCGCCGCCGCCGTCGCGCCGCCGCCGTCGTCGCATCACCCGTCGCGCCGCCGCCGTCGCATCACCGTCGCATCACCGTCGCACCGCCGCCGTCGCATCGCCGTCGCATCGCCGTCGCGCCACCGTCGATCGCCGCCGCCGTCGCGCATCGCCGTCGCCCGCCGCCGTCAGCATCGCCGTCGCATCGCCGTCGCGCCGCCGCCGTCGCATCTGCCGTCGCGCATCGCCGTCCGCGCCGCTGCCGTCGCATCACCGTCCGCGCCGCTGCCGTCGCGCTCGCCGTCGCATCGCCGTCCGCGCCGCCGCCGTCGCGAATCGCCGTCGCATCGCCGTCGCGCCGCTGCCGTCGCGCCGCTGCCGTCGCGCCGCTGCCGTCCGTCACGTCGCATCGCCGTCACGCATCACCGTCGCGCATCGCCGTCGCATCGCCGTCGCATCGCCGTCGCATCACCGTCGCATCGCCGTCGCGCCGCCGCCGTCGCGCCGCCGCCGTCGCATCGCCGTCGCATCGCCGTCGCGCATCGCCGTCCGCCGCCGTCGCCCGCCGTCGCGCCGCCGCCGTCGCGCCGCCGCCGTCGCATCCGCCGTCGCGCATCGCCGTCCGCATCGCGCCGTCGCTCACCGTCATATCACCGTCACGCCGCTCACCGTCACGCCGCTGCCGTCGCGCCGCCGCCGTGCCGTCGCGCCACTGCCGTCGCGCCGCTGCCGTCGCACCGCCGCCGTCGCGCCGCCGCCGTCCGCCCGCCGCCGTCATCGCCGCCGCCGTCGCGCCGCCGTCGCGCATCACCGCCGCCGCTGCCGTCGCCGCCCGCTGCCGTCGCGCCACTGCCGTCGCGCCGCTGCCGCGCACCGCCGCCGTCGCACCGCCGCCGTCGCGCCGCCGCCGTCGCGCCGCCGCCGCACCGCCGCCGTCGCATCACCGTCGCACCGTGCCGTCATCGCCGCTGCCGTCGCACCGCTGCCGTCGCGCCGCCGCCGTCGCCGTTGTTGTGTTGTTGTTATGTGTTGCGCCGCCGCGCGCCGCCGCCGTCGCATCACCGTCGCGCCGCCGCCGTCGCCGCCGCCGTCGCGCCGCCGCCGTCGCCGTCGCACCGCCGCCGTCGCATCGCCGTCGCATCCGCCGTCGCACCCGCCGCCGTCCGCGCCGCCGCCGTCATCACCGTCCGCCGCTGCCGTCGCATCACCGTCGCGCCGTTGCCGTTGTTATGTGTTGCGCCGCCGCCGTCGCGCCGCCGCCGTCGCGCATCGCCGTCCGCGCCGCCGCCGTCGCGCATCGCCGTCCGCGCCGCCGCCGTCGCGCCGCCGCCGCGCCGCCGCCGTCGCGCCATCGTCGTCGCATCGCCGTCGCATCGCCGTCGCGCCGCCGCCGTCGCATCGCCGTCGCATCGCCGTCGCACCGCCGCCGTCGCCTGCCGTCGCATCGCCGTCGCGCCGCTGCCGTCGCGCCGCCGCCGTCGTATCCGCCGTCGCGCATCACCGTCGCATCTGCCGTCCGCATCTGCCGTCGCATCGCCGTCGCATCACCGTCGCCCGCCGCCGTCACGCATCCGCCGTCGCATCACCCGTCACGCATCGCCGTCGCGCCGTCGCATCGCCGTCACGCCGCCGCCGTCCGCGCATCACGCCGTCCGCATCGCCGTCGCGCCGCCGTCGTCGCATCGCCGTCGCGCATCGCCGTCGCATCGCCGTCGCGCATCGCCGTCGCATCGCCGTCGCGCCGCCGCCGTCGCGCATCGCCGTCGCGCATCGCCGTCGCATCGCCGTCGCGCCGCTGCCGTCGCGCATCGCCGTCGCGCATCACGCCGTCGCATCGCCGTCGCGCCGCCGCCGTCGCATCACCGTCGCATCGCCGTCGCATCGCCGTCCGCGCCGCCGCCGTCCGCGCCGCCGTCCGTCATCGCCGTCGCATCGCCGTCGCGCATCGCCGTCCGCATCGCCGTCGCGCCGCCGCCGTCCGTCGCCGTCGCGCGCCGTCGCATCGCCGTCGCATCGCCGTCGCATCGCCGTCGCCCGCCGCCGTCATATCACGCCGTCGCGCATCGCCGTCGCGCCGCCGCCGTCGCATCGCCGTCGCATCGCCGTCGTCATCGCCGTCGCCGCCGTCTTGCGCATCGCCGTCGCCACTGCCAATCGCATCACCGTCGCGCCGCCGCCGCCGCACCGCCGCCGTCATCGCCGTCGCATCACCGTCGCGCCG
Source organism: Oncorhynchus keta (assembly GCF_023373465.1). NCBI lineage: Eukaryota > Metazoa > Chordata > Actinopteri > Salmoniformes > Salmonidae > Oncorhynchus > Oncorhynchus keta. The sequence continues at coordinate 14,163 of NW_026286455.1, read as the reverse complement.
CCGCCGTCGCGCCGCCGTCGCATCACCGTCGCGCCGCTGCCGTCGCGCCGCTGCCGTCCGCCGCTGCCGTCGCGCACCGTCGCATCGCCGTCGCGTCATCGCCGTCGCGCCGCCGTCCGCATCGCCGTCGCATCGCCGTCGCGCATCGCCGTCGCCCGCCGCCGTCGCGCCGCCGCCGTCGCGCATCGCCGTCGCGCCGCCGTCGCATCGCCGTCGCGCATCGCCGTCGCATCGCCGTCGCCGCCGCTGCCGTCGCGCCGCTGCCGTCGCATCGCCGTCGCATCGCCGTCGCATCACCGTCGCGCCGCGCCGTCGCGCCGCCGCCGTCGCGCATCATCGCCGTCGCGCCGCTGCCGTCGCGCCGCGCCGCTGCCGTCGCGCCGCCGCCGTCGCGCCGCTGCCGTCGCGCCGCCGCCGTCGCGCCACCGTCGTCGCCGCCGCCGTCGCGCCGCCGCCGTCGCATCGCCGTCGCATCATCGCCGTCGCGCTGCCGTCGCGCCGCGCCGCTGCCGTCGCGCCGCTGCCGTCCGCGCCGCTGCCGTCCCGCCGCCGCCGTCGCGCCGCCGCCGTCGCGCCGCCGCCGTCGCGCCGCCGCCGTCGCGCCGCCGCCGTCGCATCGCCGTCGCGCCGCTGCCGTCACGCCGCCGCTGCCGTCGCGCCGCTGCCGTCGCGCCGCCGCCGTCGCCGTTGTTGTTGTTGTTGTGTGTTGCACCGCCGCCGTCACGCCGCCGCCGTCACGCATCGCCGTCGCGCCGCCGCCGTCGCATCACCGTCGCACCGCCGCCGTCGCACCGCCGCCGTCGCGCCGTCGCACCGCCGCCGTCGCGCATCACCGTCGCCCGCCGCCGTCGCGCCGCCGCCGTCGCGCCGCCGCCGTCGCGCATCACGCCGTCGCACCGCTGCCGTCGCATCGCCGTCGCGCCGTTGTGTTGTTGTTATGTGCGCCGCCGCCGTCCGCCGCCGCCGTCGCATCGCCGTCGCGCCGCCGCCGTCGCGCATCACCGTCGCGCCGCCGCCGTCGCGCCGCCGTCGCGCCGCCGCCGTCATCGCATCGCCGTCGCGCATCGCCGTCGCATCGCCGTCGCGCCACCGCCGTCATATCGCCGTCGCGCATCGCCGTCGCGCCGCCGCCGTCGCGCTCTGCCGTCGCATCGCCGTCCGCGCCGCTGCCGTCGCACCGCCGCCGTCATCGCCGTCGCATCGCCGTCGCCGCCTGCCGTCGCGCCGTCGCATCGCCGTCGCATCGCCGTCGCGCCGCCGCCGCGCATCACCGTCGCATCGCCGTCGCATCACCGTCGCATCGCCGTCATATCGCCGTCGCGCCGCCGCCGTCGCATCGCCGTCGCATCGCCGTCGCGCATCGCCGTCGCGCATCGTCCGTCCGCCGTCATCACGCCGTCGCGCATCACGCCGTCGCGCATCGCCGTCGCATCACCGCCGTCGCGCCGCCGCCGTCGTCGCATCGCCGTCGCGCCACGCCGTCGCATCGCCGTCGCGCCGCTGCCGTCGCATCGCCGTCGCATCACGCCGTCATCGCCGCCGCCGTCGCGCCGCCGCCGTCAGCATCGCCGTCGCATCGCCGTCGCATCACCGTCGCCCGCCGCCGTCGCCGCCGCCGTCGCGCATCGCCGTCGTCATCGCCGTCGCGCCATCGCCGTCGCATCGCCGTCGCCGCCGCCGTCGCATCGCCGTCGCATCGCCGTCGCATCGCCGTCGCGCGCCGTCCATCGCCGTCGCGCCACCGCCGTCGCATCGCCGTCCGCCGCCGTCGCACCGCCGCCGTGCCGCCGCCGTCGCGCATCCGCCGCGTCGCGCATCGCCGTCCGCGCCGCCGTCGCGCACCGCCGTCCGCGCATCGCCGTCGCGCCGCCGCCGTCGCCGCCGTCGCGCCGCCGTCGCGCCGCCGCCGTCGCGCCGCCGCCGTCGCCGCCGCCGCCGTCGCGCCGCCGTCCGTCACCGTCTTGCCGCCGTCCGCGCCGCTGCCGCCGCCGCCGCCGCCGCCGTCGCGCACCGCCGCCGTCCGCCGCCGCCGTCGCGCCGCCGCCGTCGCGCGCCGTCGCCGCCGTCGCGCCGCCGCCGTCCGCCGCGCCGTTGCCGTCGCCCGCCGTGCCGTCCGCCCTGCCATCCCGCGCGCATCGCCGTCGCGCATCGCCGTCGCGCTATCGCCGTCGCGCCGCCGCCGTCGCGCATCGCCGTCGCATCGCCGTCGCCGCCGTCGTCATCCGCCGTCGCGCCGCCGCCGTGCCGTCGCATCGCCGCCGTCGCATCGCCGTCGCGCCGCCGCCGTCCGTCGCCGCCGCCGCCGCATCGCCGTCGCGCATCGCCGTCGCATCGCCGTCGTCGCACGCGCCGTCCGCGCCGCCGCCGCCGTCTGCCGTCGCATCGCCGTCGCGCATCGCCGTCCGCCCGCTGCGTCGCATCGCCGTCGCCCGCCGCCGTCGCCGCCGCCGCCGTCCGCGCCGCGCATGCCGCCGTCATCGCGCGCATCCGCCGTCCGCCGCCGCCGTCGCGCATCGCCGTCGCATCGCCGTCATCGCCGTCGCCGCCGCCGCCGTCGCGCATCGCCGTCATCGCCGTCGCCGCCGCCGTCGCATCACCCGTCGCCGTCATCGCCGTCGCGCCGCTGCCGTCGCACCGCCGCCGTCGCCGCCGCCGCCGTCGCATATCCGCCGTCACGCATCGCCGTCGCATCCGCCGTCGCGCGCCGTCGCGCCGCCGCCGTCATCGCCGTCGCCGCCGTCGCATCGCCGTCGCCGCCGCCGCCGTCGCATCGCCGTCGCATCGCCGTCGCCGCCGCCGCCGTCGCGCCGCCGCCGTCGCGCCGTCGCGATCACGCGCCATCGCCGTCGCGCCGCCGTCGCGCATCATCGCCGTCGCGCATCGCCGTCGCGCCTCCGCCGTCGCGCCGCCGCCGTCGCGCCGCCGCCGTCCGCCCGCCGCCGTCGCACCGCCGCCGTCGCATCGCCGTCGCATCACCGCCGTCGCATCGCGCCGTCATCCGCCGCTGCCGTCGCCACTCGCCGTCCGCGCCGCCCGTCGCATGCCGCCGTCACGCCGCCGCCGTCGCATCGCCGTCGCATCGCCGTCGCGCCGCCGCCGTCGCGCCGCCGCCGTCGCATCGCCGTCCGCGCCGCCGTCGCCGCGCCGCTGCCGTCCGCCGCTCGCCGTCGCGCCGCCGCCGCCGTCGCCGTCCCACGCCGCTGCCGTCCGCCGCCCATCGCGCCGCCGCCGTCGCGCCGCCGCCGTCCCGCCGTCTGTCGCGCCGCCGCCGTCCGCCCGCCGCCGTCGCCCGCCGTCGTCGCATCACCGTCGCGCCGCCGTCGCGCACCGCCGTCGCGCCGCCGCCGTCCGCGCCGCTGCCGTCGCTGCCGCCGTCACGCCGCCGCCGTCGCACCGCCGCCGTCGCCCGCCGCCGTCACGCCGCCGCCGCGCCGCCGCCGTCGCGCCGCCGCCGTCGCGCCGCCGTCCGTCATCGCCGTCCGCGCCGTCATCCGCCGTCGCGCCACTGCCGTCGCATCGCCGCCGTCGCCGTTGTTGTGTTGTTGTGAAAAGCGTTGCGCCGCCGTCGCGCCGCCGCCGTCGCCGCATCGCCGTCGCCGCCGCCGCCGTCGCACCGCCGCCACCGCCGCCGTCCGCGCCGCCGCCGCCGCCATAGTCGCCGTCGCCGCCACCGCCGCCGTCGCCGCCGCCGCGTCGCGCGCCCGCCATCAGTCGCATCGCCGTCCGCCCGCCGTCATCCGCCGTCAATCGCCGTCGCGCCATCCGCCGTCGCGCCGCCGCCGTCGCGCATCACCGTCACGCCGCCGCCCGTCGCGCGATCGCCGTCATCGCCGTCGCATCCGCCGTCGCGCCGCCGCCACCGCCGCCGCCGTCGCATCGCCGTCGCCGCCGCCGTCGCGCCGCCGTCGCAACGCCGCCGTCGCCTCGCCGTCGCATCATCACCGTCGCGCCGCCGCCGTCACCGTCATCGCCGCCGCCGCCGCCGCCGCCGTCGAAATCGCGTCCGCATCGCCGTCGCATCGCCGTCCGCCGCCGCCGTCCGCCGTCGCGCCGCCGCCGTCCGCGCCATCCGCCGTCGCGCCGCCGCCGTCGCATCGCCCGTCGCATCGCCGTCGTCGCCGCCGCCGTCGCGCCGCCGCCGCGCCGCCGCCGTCGCGCATCGCCGTCGCATCGCCGCCGCCGCCGCCGCGCATCACCGTCGCTTTCGCCGTCGCATCTGCCGTCGCGCATCGCCGTCGCTTCGCGCCGCCGCCGTCGCGCCGCCGCCGTCGCGCCGCCGTCGCCGCCATCGCCGTCGCGTCACCGCCGTCGCCGCCGCCGCGCGCCGCGCCGTCGCACCACCGCCGCCGCCGCCCATCGCCGTCGCATCCGCCGTCGCACCGCCGCCGCCATCGCCGTCGCCGCCGTCGCCCGCCGCCGTCCCCGTCGCATCGCCGCCGCCGCCGTCGCCGCCGCCGCCGTCGTCACCGTGCCGCCGTCCGCCATCACCGTCGCCGCCGCCGCCGTCCGCCGCCGTCGCCGCCGCCGCCGTCGCGCATCGCCGTCGCGCCGCCGCAGCATCACCGTCGTCGCGCCGCCGCCGTCGCCGTCGATCGTCCGCCGCCGCCGCATCGCCGTCGCGCCGCCGCCGCCGTCGCATCGCCGCCGTCGCACCGCCGCCGTCGCGCCGCCGCCGTCCGCCGCCGCCGTCGCCGCCGCCGCCGCCGCCGTCGCGCCGCCGCCGCCCGCCGTCGCGCCGCCGCCGTCGCCGCCGCCGTCATCCGCCGTCGCCGCCGCGCGCCGTCCGCCGCCGCCGTCGTCCGCCGTCATCGCCGCCGCGCCGTCAGCCGCCGTCGCATCACCGTCGCCGCCGCCGTCACCGCCGCCGCCGCCGTGCGCATCCGCCGTCGCGCCGCCGCCGCCGCCGCCGTCGCGCCGCCGCCGCCGTCGCGCCGCCGCCGCCGCCGCCGTCGCGCCGCGCCGCCGCCGCCGCCGCGCCGCCCGCCGCGCCGCCGCCGCCGTCCGCATCACCGTCGCATCGCCGCCGTCGCGCCGCCGCCGTCACCGTCGCATCGCCGTCGCGCCGCCGCCGTCGCATCCGCCGCCGTGCGCGCGTCCGCCGCCGTCGCCGCCGCATCGCCGTCGCCGCCGCCGTCGCTCGCCGTCGCGCCGCCGCCGCCGTCGCATCGCCGCCGCCGCCGCCGTCGCTCGCCGCCGCCGCCGCCGCCGTGCCGTCCGCCCGCCGCCGCCGCCGCCGTCGCACCCGCCGCCGTCGCGCCGCCGCCGTCGCACCGCGCCGTCGTCGCTGCCGTCGCCGCCGCCGCCGTCGCCGTCATCGCCGCCCCGCCGCCGCCGTCGTCGCCGCCGCCGCCGTCCGCCGCCGCCGTCCGCCGCCGTCGCCCGCCGCCGTCGCGCCGCCGCCGCCGCCGCCGCGCCGCCGCCGCCGTTGCTGCCGCCGTCCGCCGCCGCCGTCGCGCGCCGCCGCCGTCGCCGCGTCGTCGCCGCCGCCGCCGCATCCGCCGCCGCCGTCGTCGCCGCCGCCGCCGCCGCCGCCGCGTCGCCGCCGCCGTCCGCCGCCGCCGCCGCCGCCGCCGTCATCGCCGTCGTCGCCGCCGCCGCCGCCGCCGCCGCCCGCCGCCGCCGTCGCGCCGCCGTCGTCGCGCTTTGTTTCGCGCCACCGCGCGCCGCCGCCGCGCCATGCCGTCACTGCCGCCGCCGCCGCCGCCGTCGTCCGCTGCCGCCGCCGTCGCCGCCGTCGCCGCCGCCGCCGTCCGTCACCGCCGCCGCCGTCGTCGCCGCCACCCGTCCGCCGCCGCCGTCGCGCCGCCGCCGTCGCCGCCGCCGCCGTCGCCGCCGCCGCCGCCGCCGCCGCCGCCGTCGTCGTTGCCGCCGCCGTCGCCGCCGCCGCCATCGCCGCCGCCGCCGCCGCCGCCGCCGCCGCCGCCGCCGCCGCCGCCGTCGCCGCCGCCGTCGTCGCCGCCGCCGCCGTCGCGCCGCCGCCGCCGTCGCGCCGCCGCCGCCGTCGCGTCGCCGCACCGCCGCCGCCGTCGTCGCCGCCGCCGCCGCCGTCGCCGCCGCCGCCGCCGCCGCCGCCGTCGCCGCCGCCGCCGCCGTCGCCGCCGCCGCCCGTTCGCCGCCGCCGCCGCCGCCGCCGTCGCCGCCGCCGCCGCCGCCGCCGCCGCCGCCGCCGCCGCCGCCGCCGCCGCCGCCGCCGTCGCCGCCGCCGCCGCCGCCGTCGCGCGCCGCGCCGCCGCCGCCGTCGCGCCGCCGCCGCCGCCGCCGCCGCCGTCGCCGCCGCCGCCGCCGCCGCCGCCGCCGCCGTCGCCGCCGCCGCCGTCGCCGCCGCCGCCGCCGTCGCCGCCGCCGCCGCCGCGCCGCCGCCGCCGCCGCCGCCGCCGTCGCCGCCGCCGCCGCCGCCGTCGCCGCCGCCGCCGCGCCGCCGCCGCCGCCGCCGCCGCCGCCGCCGCCGCCGCCGCCGCCGCCGCCGCCGCCGCCGCCCGCCGCCGCCGCCGCCGCCGTCGCCGCCGCCGCGCCGCCGCCGCCGCCGCCGCCGCCGCCGCGCCGTCGCCGTCGTCGCCGCCGCCGCCGCCGCCGCCGCCCGCCGCCACCGTCGCGCGCCGCCGCCGCCGCCGCCGCCGCCGTCCGCCGCCGCCCGCCGCCGTCGTCGCCGCCGCCGCCGTCGTCGCCGCCGCCGCGTCGCCGTCGCCGCCGCCGCCCGCCGCCGCCGCCGCCGCCGCCGCCGCCGCCGTCGCGCCGCCGCCGTCGCCGCCGCCGCCGCCGCCGCCGCCGCCGCCGTCGCGCCGCCGCCGCGCCGTCGCCGCCGCCGCCGCCGCCGTCGCCGCCGCCGCCGTCGTCGCGCCGCCGCCGCGCCGCCGCCGCCGCCCGCCGTCGTCCGCCGCCGCCGCCGCCGCCGCCGCCGTCATCGCCGCCGCCGCCGCCGCCTTCATGACGCGCCGCCGCCGTCCGCCGCCGCGCCGCCGCCGCCGCCGCCGCCGTCGTCGCCGCCGTCCGCCGCCGCCGCCGTCGTCGCCGCCGCCGCCGCCGCCGCATCGCCGCCGCCGTCCGCCGCCGCCGCCGTCGTCGCCGCCGCCGTCGCCGCCGCCGCCGTCGCCGCCGCCGCCAAATCGCCGCCGCCGCCGCCGCCGCCGCATCGCGCGCCGCCGCGCGCCGCGCCGCCGCCGTCGCCGCCGCCGCCGTCGCCGCCGCCGCCGCGCGCCGCCATCATCGTCGCCGCCGCCGCCGCCCCGCCGCCGCCGCCGCCGCCGCCGCCGCCGCCGCCGCCATCCGCCGCCGCCGCCGCCGCCGCCGCCGCCGCGCCGCCGCCGCCGCCGCCGCCGCCGCCGTCCGCCGCCGCCGCCGCCGCCGCCGCCGCCGCCGCCGCCGCCCACGCCGCCGCGCCGCCGCCGTCGTCGCCGCCGCCGCGCCGCCGCCGCCGCCGCCGCCGCCGTCACCCGCCGCCGTCGCCGCCGCCCGCATGCCGCCGCCGCCGCCGCCGCCGCCGCCGCCGCCGCCGCCGCCGCCGTCGCCGCCGCCGCCGCCGCCGCCGCCGCCGCCGCCGCCGCCGCCGCCGCCGCCGCCGCCGCCGCCGCCGCCGCCGCCGCCGCCGCCGCCGTCGCGCCGCCGCCGCCGCCGCCGCCGCCGCCGCCGTCGCCGCCGCCGCCGTCGCCGCCGCCGTCGCGCGCCGCCGCCGCGCGCCGCCGCCGCCGCCGTCCGCCGCCGCCGTCGCCGCCGCCGCCGCCGCCGCCGCCGCCGCCGCCGCCGCCGTCGCCGCCGCCGCCGCGCGCCGCCGCCGCCGCCGCCGCCGCCGTCGCCGCCGCCGCCGTCGTCGCCGCCGCCGCCGCCGCCGCCGCCGCCGCCGCCGCCGCCGCCGTCGCCGCCGCCGCATCGCCGCCGCCGTCCGCCGTCGCCGCCGCCGCCGCCGCCGCCGCCACCGCCGCCGCCGTCCGCCGCCGCCGCCGCCGCCGCCGCCGCCCGCCGCCGCCGTCGCGCCGCCGCCGCCGCCGCCGCCGTCGCACCGCCGCCGCCGCCGCCGCCGCCGCCGCCGCCGCCCCGCCGCCGCCGCCGCCGTCGTCCTGCCGCCGCCGCCGTCCCGCCGCCGCCGCGCCGCCGCCGCCGCCGCCGCCGCCGCCGTCGTCCGCCGCCGTCGCCGCCGCCGCCGCCGTCGTCGCCGCGCCGCCGTCGCCTGCCGCCGCCGCCGCCGCCGCCGTCGCCGCCGCCGCCGCCCCGTCGTCGCCACGCCGCCGCCGTCATTCGCCGCCGTCGTCGCGCCGCCGTCGTCCGCCGCCGCCGCCGCCGCCGCCGCCGTCCCGCCGCCGCCGCCGCCGCCGCCGTCCACTGCCGCCGCCGCCGCCGCCGCCGCCGCCGCCGCCGTCACCGCCGCCGCCGCCGTCGCCGCCGCCGTCCCGCCGTCCGCCGCCGCCGTCCGCCGTCCGCCGCCGCCGCCGCCGCCGCCGTCGCCGCCGCCGCCGTCGCCGCCGCCGCCGCCGTCCGCCGCCGCCGCCGTCCGCCGCCGTCGCCGCCGCCGTCGCCGCCGTCGTCGCCGCCGCCGCCGTCGTTGCCGCCGCCGTCGCGTCGCGCCCGCCGCGTCCGTCGCCGCCGCCGCCGCCGCCGCCGCCGCCGTCGTCGATTTGCCGCCGTCGTCGCCGCCGCCGCCGCCGATCGCCGCCGCCGCGTCCGCCGCCGCCGTCGTGCCACCGCCGCCGCCGCCGTCCGTCGCCGCCGTCGCCGCCGCCGCCGCCGCCGCCGCCGCCGCCGTCGCCGCGCGCCGCCGCCGTCGCCGCCGTCCGTCGCCGCCGCCGTCCCCGCCGCCGCCGTCGTCGCATCCACCGCCCGCCGCCATCGCCACCGCCGCCGCCGCCGCCGCCGTCCGCCGCCGCCGTCGCCGCCGCCGCCGCCGCCGCCGTCGCCGCCGCCGTCGCCGCCGCCGCCGTCGCCCGCCGCCGTCCGCGTCGCTGCCGCCGTCGCGTCGCCGCCGCCGCCGCCGCCGTCGTCGCCCGCCGCCGCCGCCGCCGCCGCCGCCGCCGCCGTCGCCCGCCGCCGCCGCCGCCGCCGCCGCCGCCGCCGCCGCGCCGCCGCCGCCGCCGCCGCCGCCGCCGCCGCCGCCGCCGCCGCCGCCGCCGCCGCCGTCCGCCGCCGCCGTCGCCGCCGCCGTCGTCCGCCGCCGCCCGCCGCCGTCGCCGCCGCCGTCGTCCGCCGCCGCCGCCGCGCCGCCCGCGCCGCCGCCGCTCGCCGCCGCCGCCGTCGTCGTGACCACCGCCACCGCCGCCGCCGCCGCCGCCGCCGCCGCCGCCGTCCGTCGCCGCCGCCGTCGTCCGCCGCCGCCGCCGCCGTCGTCGCCGCCGCCGTCGTCGCGCCGCCGCCGCCGCCGCCGCCGCCGTCCGCCACCGCCGTCGTCGCCGCCGTCGTCGCCGCCGCCGCCGCCGCCGCCGCCGCCGCCGCCGCCGCCGCCGCCGCCGCCGCCGTCGCTGCCGCCGCCGTCGTCGCCGCCGCCGCCGTCGCCGCCGCCGCCGCGCCGCCGCCGCCGCGTCGCCGCCGCCGCCGCCGCCGTCGTCCCGCCGTCGTCGTCGCGCCGCCGCCGCCGTCGTCGCCGCCGCCGTCGCCGCCGCCATCGCCGTCGCCGCCGCCGCCGTCGTCCCGCCGCCGTCGCCGCCGCCGCGTCGCGCCGCCGTCCGCGCCGCCGTCGTCGCCCCCGTCGTCGCCGCCGCCGCCGCCGCCGCCGCCGCCGTCGCCGCCGCCGCCGTCCGCCGCCGCCGCCGCCGCCGCCGCCGCCGTCGTCGCCGCCGCCGTCGTCGCCGCCGCCGTCGCCGCCGCCGCCGCCGCCGCCGCCGCCGCCGCCGCCGCCGTCGTCGCCGTCGTCGCCGCCGCCGTCCGCCGCCGCCGTCGTCGCCGCCGCCGCCGCCGCCGCCGCCCGCCGCCGCCGTCGTCGCCGTTGCCGCCGCCGCCGTCGCCGTCGCCGCCCCGTCGTCGCCGCCGCCGCCGCCGTCGCGCCGCCGCCGCCGCCGCCGTCGTCGCCGCCGCCGCCCGCCGCCGCCGCCGCCGTTGCTGCGCCGCCGCCGTCGCCGCCGCCGCCCGCCGCCGCCGCCGCCGCCGTCGTCGCGCCATCGCCGCCGTCGCCGCCGCCGCCGCCGCCGTGTCGTCGCCGCCGCCGTCGCCGCCGCCGCCGCCGTCACCGCCGCCGCCGTCGCCGTCGCCGTCGCCGCCGCCGCCGTCGCCGCCGCCGCCGTCGTCGCCGCCGCGCCGTCGCCGCCGCCGCGCCGCCGCCGTCGCGCCGCCGCCGCCGCCGCCGTCGTCGCCGCCGTCCGCCGCCGCCGTCGCCGCCGCCGCGCCGTCCGCCGCCGCCGCCGCCGCCGCCGCCGCCATCATCGCCGCCGCCGTCGTCATCGCCGCCGTCGTCGCCCGCCGCCATCATCGCCGCCGCCGCCCGTCGCCGCCGCCGCCGCATCGCCGCCGCCGCCGCCGCCGCGTCGCCGCCGCCGCCGCCGTCGCACCGCCGCCGCCGCCGCGTCGCCGCCGCCATCGCCGCCGTCCGTCGTCGTCGCCGCCGCGCCGCCGCCGTCGCGCCGCCGCCGTCGTCGCCGCCGCCGCCGCCGCCACCGCCGCCGCCGTCGTCGTCATCGCCGCCGCCGCGTCCGCCGCCGCCGTCGCCGCCGCCGCCGCCGTCGTCGCCGCCGCCGCCGTCGTCGCCGCCGCCGCGTCGCCGCCGCCGCCGCCGCCGCCGCCGCCGCCGTCAATCCGCCGCCGTCGCCGTCGCCGCCGCCGCGTCGCGTCGCCGCGTCGCCGCCGCCGCCGCCGTCGCCGCCGCCGTCGCCGCCGCCGCCGCCGCCGCGTCCGCCGCCGCCGTCGCCGCCGCCGCCGCCGCCGCCGCCGCCGCCGTCGCCGCCGCCGCCGCCGCGCCGCCGCCGCCACGCCGCCGCCGCCGCCGCCGCCGCCGCCGCCCGTCGTCGCCGCCGCCGCCGTCGCCGCCGTCGCATCACCGCCGTCGCCGCCGCCGCCGCCGCCGCCGCCGTCGTCGCCGCCGCCGCCGTCGCGCGCCGCCGCCGCCGCCGCCGCCGCCGCCGCCGCCGCGCCGCCGCCGCCGTCGTCCGCCGCCGCCGTCGCCGCCGCCGTCCGCCGCCGCCGCCGCCGCGCGCCGCCGCCGTCGCCGCCGCCGCCGTCGTCGCCGCCGCCGCCGTCGCCCGCCGCCGCCTGCCGCCGCCGCGCCGTCGCCGCCGCCGCCCGCGCCGCCGTCCGCCGCCGCCGCCGCCGCCGCCGCGCCGCCGCCGCCGTCGCCCGCCGCCGCCGTCCGCCGCCGCCGCGTCGCCGCCGCCGTCGTCCGCCGTCGCCGCCGCCGCCGCCGTCGCCGCCGCCGCCGCCGCCGCCGCCGCCGCCGCGCCGTCGTCGCCGCCGCCGCCGCCGCCGCCGCCGCCGCCGCCGCCGTCGCCGCCGCCGCCGCCGCCGTCGCCGCCGCCGCCGCGCCGCCGCCGCCGCCGTCGCACCGCCGCCGCCGCCGCCGCCGCCGTCGCACGTTCCGCCGCCGTCGCCGCCGCCGTCGCCGCCGCCGCCGTCGCGCCGCCGCCGCCGTCGTCCGCCGCCGCCGTCGCCGCCGCCGCCGCCGCCGTCGCCCCGCCGCCGTCCGCCGCCGCCGCCGTCCGCCGCCGCCGTCCGCCGCCGCCGCCGCCGCCCGCCGCCGCCGCCGCCGCCGTCGCCCGCCGCCGCCGCCGCCGCCGCGTCGCCGCCGCCGCCGCCGCCGCCGCCGCCGCCGCCGCCGTCGTCGCCGCCGCCGCCGTCGTCCGCCGCCGCCGCCGTCGCCGCCGCCGCCGCCGCCATCGCCGCCGCCCGCCGTAAATCGTCGCGCCGCCGTCCGCCGCCGCCGCCATCGCCGCCGCCGCCGCTCCGCCGCCGCCGCCGCCGTCGCGCCGCCGCCGCCGCCCGCCGCCGTCGTCGCCGCCGCCGCCGCCGTCGTCGCCGCCGCCGTCCGCCCGCCGCCGCCGCCGCCGCCGCCGCCGCCACCGCCGCCGCGTCGCCGCCGCCGCCGCCATGTCGTCGCCGCCGCCGTCGCCATCGCCGCCGTCGCCGCCGCCGCCGTCGTCGCCGCCGCCGTCGCCCGCCGCCGCCGCCGCCGCCGCCGTCGCCCGCCGCCGTCGCGCCGCCGCCGTCGCCGCCGCCGCCGCCGCCGCCGCATCAAATCGCCGCCGCCGCCGCCGCTCGCTCGCCGCCGTCGCCACGCGTCGCCGCCGCCGCCGCCGTCGCGCCGCCGCCGTCGTCGCCGCCGCCGCCGTCCGCCGTCCGCCGCCGCCGTGTCGCCGTCGCCGCCGCCGTCGCGCCGCCGCCGTCGTCCGCCGCCGCCGCCGCCGCCGTCCGCCGCCGCCGTCGTCACGCCGCCGCCGTCTTTCCGCTGCCGCCGCCGCCGGTGGCTGCGCGTCCGCCGCCGCCGTCGTCGCGCCGCCGCCGCCACCGCCGCTCGCCCTGCCGCCGCATCCGCCCCGCCGCCGCCGCCGTCGCCGCCGCCGTCGTCGCTGTTGTCGCACCCACCGCCGTCCGCCGCCGCCGTCCGCCGCCGTCGCATCGCCGCGCGCCGCCGTCGTCGCGCCCGCCGCCGCCGCCGCCGCCGTCCGCGCCGCCGCCGTCGTCGTCGCCGCCGCCGCCGCCGCGCACCGCCGTCGTCACCGCCGCCACGATCACCGCCGTCGCGTCCGCCGCCGCGCATGCCATGCCGCCGCCGTCGTCGCTGCCGCCGCCGCAGTCGGTCGCCGCCGCCGTCGTCATCACCGTCGCCGCCGCCGCCGTCGCTGCCGCCGTCGTCACGCCGCCGCCGTGACCGCCCGCCGTCGTCGTTGCCGCCAGAAGCGTCGTCGCCGCCGTCACGCTGCCGCCGCGCGCCGCCTGCCACCGCCGCCACTCGCCGTCGCCGCCGTCGCTGCCGCCGCCGTCCGCAGTCGTTGCCGCCGCCGTCGTCCGCCGCCGCCGCCGCCAGCATCGCGCATGCCGTCTTGCACGCCGTGCCCGCCGCCGTCGTCACGCCGCCATAAATCGTTGCCGCCGCCGTCGCATCTGCCGCCGCCGCCGTCCGCCGCCGCAGTCGTCGCCGTCGCCCGCTGCCGCCGCCCGCCGCCGTCCGCCGCCGTCGTCATCTGCCTGCCGCCGCCGTTGCCGCCGCCGTCGCGCCGCCGTCGTCGCCGCCGCCGCCGCCGCCGCCGTTGCCGCCGCCGCCGTCACGCCCGTCGTCGCGCCGCCGCCGCCGCCGCCTGCCGCCGCCGTCGCGCCACACCACCGCCGTCACGCCGCCGCCGTCGCACCACCGCCGTCACGCCACTCGCCGTCGCGCATCCGCCGTCCGCATATCCGCCGATCCGCCTCCGCCGCCAATCGCGCATCGCCGTCATCACGCCGTCATCACCGTCGCATCGCGGTGCGCATCCGCCATCGCATCACCATCGCATCACGCCGTCCGCGCATCGCCGTCGCTGCCGCCGTCGCGCCGCTGCCGTCATCGCCGTCGCATCGCCGTCCGCGCCGCCGCCGTCAACGCCAGCAGATCGCGCCACTATAAATCTTGCCTCCACCGTCCACGCCTCCGCCGTCGCGCCGCCGCCACGTCGCGCCGCTGCCGTCGCACTATCCACCGTCGCGCCGCCGCCGTCCGCACCACCGCCGTCGCACCACCGCTGCCAAATCGCATATCACAAATCGCACCGCCACCTTGTTTGGGCCCGGATTGGATACGAGTCCGCTGCTGTCGGATACCGGTACTGACATTTATTTGGACTATCTCAATATGTACCGGTATGATCTGACCTGTTTAACCTTTACAACCCCAGGCTCCTCTTCCTGTACATACCTCAGTCTTCTGATGTGGCACTTTCTGCACTGAGGCAGAGGCAGGCAGAATCACAGTTAAGAGTGAGGGAGATAGGAAATTGAGGAGTAAGAGAGTGAGTGAGGATTGAGAATGATTGTTTGAGGAGGTGGGAGGAGTGTGAGTTAAGTGAGAGTTAGGGAGAGAGTGAGAAATGAGGAGGGAGTGTGAGGATTAGGAGTGGTGAGGAGAGTGAGAGTGCGGGAACTGATCGAGACTGGGACAGAAGGAGGAGAATAGTCTCACTCAATGAAGGAATTTTCCCTCTTCCACAACTCTGTCTTTGAAATGTTTGAATGACATCATCTGTTCCAGGCCTGGTGGTGATGGTGTTGACAATCACGTCAGCT
>NW_026286454.1:0-13844 GCF_023373465.1 Oncorhynchus keta | reverse complement strand
GAATCTCTGACCAATATATATGAAGTCAGCAGGAGAAGACACTATACCCATGGACCTGGAGGAACGCGTTCAGGAACAAGCGAGGAGCTTGAGTGTATCAGCTCCGTCATGGAGCACATTGTCCAGAAAATGGATCGCTGGGAGAGACAGGGAGTTTCTCCAGGGCCACCACCACCACAACCGGAATCTCCCGTGAACGTTTTTTTTCCTCTCCGGAATCGAGGATCCATTTATCCCTACCCACGGGATACAACGGAGATACTGCCGGCTGCCAGGGTTTCCTCCTCAAGCTGAACTTATATCTAGCCACGGCCTCCCCCAGTACCATCTGACCGTGAGAAGAGTTACGCCCTTGTCTCATGACTCACCGGGAAAGCCCTGGAATGGGCCAGCTGTGTGTAGAAGGGAGGATGCGGTGTTGGACCATTTTGAGGAGTTCACCCGCCAGTTCCGGATATTATTCGATCACCCACCTGAAGGCAAAGCAGCGGGTGAGCTCCTCTATCATCTGAGGCAGGAGACGAGGAGTGCACAGGATTTTGCTTTGGAATTTAGGACCTTGGCTGCCGGCGCTGGATGGAGCGACAGGGCCCTGATCGACCATTACCGTTATAGTCTATGCAAGGACGTCCGTCGGGAGCTGGCCTGTAGAGACACCACCCTCACCTTCGACCAGCTGGTGGACATGTCCATCAAGCTGGACAACATGCTGGCTACTCGTGGACGTCTAGATCGGGGTCTGGTTGATCCATCCTCCCGCACCCTCTCTCCCGAACCTATGGAATTGGGAGGGATGGTGCGCAGGGAGACCGGAGGGGGTTCCTGCTCGAGCACCATTCATGGTCGCAGAGGGCACACTGCTGGTCGGTGCCGGGTTGGTTCCTCTGGGAATAGAGAGGGCAGGCAGGGCATTCTGGCGTCACCCCAGGTGAGTAGGCACCATTCTCATCCAGAGCCCTCTGCTGCACTAATGTTTGTCTCTGTCTCTTTTCCTGATTTTTCACTGCATTCCCAGTATAAGGCACTAGTTGATTCAGGTGCGGCTGGGAATTTAATTAATAAAAGTCTAGCTCATAGTTTAGGGATCCCTATTGTTCCTGTGGATATGCCTATCCCTATTCATGCATTAGATAGTCGACCATTAGGGTCAGGGTTTATCAGGGAGGTTACCGCACCTTTGTGTATGATAACGCAGGAGGGTCACAAGGAGAAGATTAGTCTTTTCCTTATTGATTCTCCTGCGTATTCTGTGGTGCTAGGCCTACGCTGGTTAGTTTGTCATAACCCCACTGTTTCTTGGCCACAGAGGGCTCTCACGGGGTGGTCGCGAGAATGCTCAGGTAGGTGTTTAGGGGTTTCCGTTGGTGCTGCTACGGTGGAAAGTCCAGACCAGGTCTCCACCGTGCGCATTCCCCCCGAATATGCCGATTTGGCTCTGCCTTCTGTAAAAATAAGGCGACTCAATTACCACCCCATCAACGGGGGGATTGTGCGATAGATCTCCTGGTAGATGCTGCATATCCCAAGAGTCACGTGTATCCCTGTCGCAAGCGGAGACTGAGGCTATGGAGACATATGTCTCTGAATCCCTGCATCAGGGGTTCATTCAGCCATCCATTTCACCCGTCTCCTCGAGTTTCTTTTTTGTGAAGAAAAAGGATGGCGGTTTACGCCCGTGCATTGATTATCGAGGTCTTAATAAAATCACAGTGAAATATAGCTACCCGCTACCTCTGATCAATACGGTTATTGAGTTAATGCACGGGGCACGTTTTTTCACAAAATTGGATCTCAGGAGTGCGTACAATCTGGTGCGTATTAAGAAGGGTGATGAGTGGAAGACGGCATTTAGCACTACCTCAGGTCATTATGAGTACCTGGTCATGCCATATGGGTTGATGAATGCTCCATCAGTTTTCCAATCATTTGTAGATGAGATCTTCAGGGACCTGCACGGGCAGGTGTAGTGGTGTATATCGATGATATTCTGATATACTCTGCTACACGCGCCGAGCATGTGTCCCTGGTGCGCAGGGTGCTTGGTCGCCTGTTGGAGCATGATCTATATGTCAAGGCTGAGAAATGCTTGTTTTTCCAACAAAACCAATACATTCCTAGGGCATCGGATTTCCACTTCAGGAGTGGAGATGGAGAGCGACCGCATTACAGCCGTGCGTTATTGGCCGACTCCAACCACGGTAAAGGAGTTGCAGCGTTTTTTGGGGTTTTCCAATTACTACCGGAGGTTTATCCAGGGTTTTGGTCAGGTGGCAGCTCCCATTACCTCACTGCTAAAGGGGGGCCCGGTGCGCTTGCAGTGGTCGGCTGAGGCGAACAGGGCTTTTGAGCACCTGAAGACTCTGTTTACCTCGGTGCCTGTGCTGGCTCATCCGGATCCCTCTTTGCCATTCATAGTGGAGGTGGACGGAGCAGTGCTCTCTCAGCGTTCGGGTACGCCACTGAAGCTTCGCCCCTGTGCTTTCTTTTCGAAGAAGCTCAGCCCGGCGGAGCGAAACTATGATGTAGGGAACCGAGAGCTGTTAGCTGTCGTAGAAGCCTTGAAGGTGTGGAGGCATTGGCTTGAGGGGGCTAAACACCCTTTTCTCATCTGGACTGACCACCGCAATCTGGAGTACATCAGGCAGGCGAAGAGATTGAATCCTCGCCAGGCAAGGTGGGCCATGTTTTTCACTCGTTTTGTGTTTACTCTTTCTTACAGACCAGGCTCCCAGAACATTAAGGCAGACGCATTGTCTTGGCTGTATGACACAAAGGAGCGGTCCATGGATCCCACTCCCATACTCCCAGCTTCGTGTCTGGTGGCGCCGGTAGTGTGGGAGCTGGACGCAGACATTGAGCGGGCGTCACGTTCTGAGCCTTCTCCCCCTGAGTGTCCAGCTGGTCGTCTGTACGTTCCGTCTACTGTCCGTGACCGATTGATATATTGGGCTCACACGTCACCCTCCTCTGGTCATCCTGGGATAGGTCGGACGATGCGCTGTCTTGAAGGAAGGTACTGGTGGCCCACTTTAGCTAAGGATGTGAGGATTTATGTTTCTTCCTGTTCGGTGTGCGCCCAGTGCAAGGCTCCTAGACACCTGCCCAGAGGTAAGCTACAACCTCTACCCGTTCCTCAACGGCCATGGTCGCACCTGTCGGTGGATTTTTTGACTGATCTTCCACCTTCACAGGGTTACACCCACGATCCTGGTCGTTGTGGATCGGGTTTTCAAAGTCCTGTCGTCTCCTCCCTTTGCCCGGTCTCCCTGCGGCCTTACAAACTGCAGAGGCCCTGTTTACACACGTTTTCCGGCACTATGGGGTGCCTGAGGATATAGTGTCTGATCGGGTCCCCAGTTCACATCAAGGGTCTGGAAGGCGTTCATGGAGCGTCTGGGGATCTCGGTTAATCTTACCTCAGGTTTTCACCCGAGTAATGGGCAGGTGGAGAGAGTTAACCAGGATGTGGGTAGGTTTCTGCGGTCTTATTGCCAGGATCGGGCCGGGGGAGTGGGCGAAGTTCGTGTCCTGGGCAGAGATGGCTCAGAACTCGCTACGCCACTCCTCCACTAACCTTACTCCCTTTCAATGTGTATTAGGGTATCAGCCGGTTCTGGCTCCTTGGCATCAGAGCCAGACCGAGGCCCCTGCGGTGGACAATTGGTTTCGGCACGCTGAGGAAACCTGGGAGGCAGCCCACGTCCACCTTCACCGTGCCATAAGGCGCCAGAAAATTGGCGCAGACCGTCGCCGCAGTGAGGCCCCAGTGTTCGCACCAGGGGACAGGGTCTGGCTCTCGACCCGAAACCTGCCCCTTCGCCTGCTCTGCCGGAAGCTGGGTCCGCGGTTTGTGGGGCCGTTTAAAGTCCTGAGGAGAGTGAACGGTATGTTATAGGTTACAACTACCCACTCATTACCGTATTAATCCCTCGTTCCATGTGTCTCTCCTCAGGCCGATGGTGGCTGGCCCGCTCCAGGAGGCTGAAGTGCGTGATGTTCCTCCGCCTCCTCTAGACATCGAGGGGGTTCCCGCGTACTCTGTTCGATCCATTTTGGATTCGAGACGTCGGGCGAGGGCCTTCAGTACCTCGTGGACTGGGAGGGGTACGGGGCCGGAGGAGAGATGCTGGGTTCCGGTGGAGGACGTGTTAGATCCTTCCATGTTATCAGAATTCCACCGTCTCCATCCGGATCGCCCTGCACCTCGCCCTCCGGGTCGTCCTCGAGGCCCGGTGTCAACGCGCAGCTGGAGCCGCGCGTCAGGGGGGTACTGTCACGACTTCTGCCGAAGTCGTTGCCTCTCCTTGTTCGGGCGGTGCTCGGCGTTCTACGTCACCGGTCTTCTAGCCATCATTGATCCTTTTTCATTTTCCAAATCAAACACTTTAGGGTTCCATGTAGAACCGTGGAAAGGGTTCTTCATGGAACCAAAAAGGGTTCTTCCTGGAACCAAATAGGTTCTCCCTTGTACCAAAAGGGTTTCTACAAAGGTTTCTCCTATGGGGACAGTCAAAACACTAAGTTTTAATAACTGCACTATAACTGCACGTTACATTCACCTCTCGAAGACACACAATATTCACATCAATGGGGTTTACATGCTATAGTAATAAAATATCAATAAGTTGATGTGTTGTTTTTAAATGTTTTTAAAGTGACTTTGAGATTCAATGTAATGAAAGGCCTATATAAAATACATCTATTATTATTATGATAGGTAAATTCAAGACATTGTGCATGAAATTATTATTTTCAACCCCATAATACTTTCATCATGTGATAACAAAAATACATTTTACATAACACGTCTCCAAAGTTTTTGAAATGTTCCATCTAATGAAATAAACAGAGAAAAAGAAGTAATCTGACAGAGAACAGAGCAACACATCAGCCTGTCTTCCTCACCTTTTCTCTCCTGAGTGTCAGGGAGGCTCCATGTACCCCCACTTTCGGCTGCTTGGTTCACTCTGCCATAGTCAGATCCAACAGAGCTCCAGGGAGACCGTCTAGGGTGAGACGCAGTCCACGGATTTACCGCTGACTAGAACTGATGTGCTCTGAGCGCTCTCAGAGACGCACCTGAACTTGTGGATTCACCTACGTGACGTCAGTTTCGGGGCGGAGCTGAAATCTGGAGCGACAACAAGTGCAGTTTGAGTGAGTCTTGAGCGGATGTTCCTCTGTGTAAGAAACACACAAGCCATAGATGTTGTGCTGTTCTGCATCTTTCTCTGCTTCACTCAATAATATTTATTTATTTATGTGTGTGTGTGTGTGTGTGTGTGTGTGTGTGTGTGTGTGTGTGTGTGTGTGTGTGTGTGTGTGTGTGTGTGTGTGTGTGTGTGTGTGTGTGTGTGTGTGTGTGTGTGTGTGTGTATATATACTGACCGAGGAGGAGTTCATTCAGTCAGTTTATCAAAAGAGGTTTTGTTTTGCTTTCTTGTGGTTCTAACCAAAACAGCGAATCCCACATTGGGTGATTATACTTTTTGGGTGTGTGGATACACAAACCAGGTCTTGATGTCTTTACACTCAAATATGGTCAAAAATGTTGACCTCAGGAATGTTTTACACATGTCACGACTTCTGCCGAAGTCAGTTGCCTCTCCTTGTTCGGGCGGTGCTCGGCGTTCTACGTCACCGGTCTTCTAGCCATCATTGATCCTTTTTCATTTTCCATTGGTTTTGTCTTGTCTTCCCCACACACCTGTTTTCAATCCCATTCATTACCTGTTGTGTATTTAACCCTCTGTTTCCCCTCATGTCTTTGTCAGAGATTGATTTGTTGTCAGTGTAGTGTTATTGTTTGTATAGGTGCGCGTCGGGTCTTCGTACCCATGTTTTGTTTGTTTGTACATTTATTGTTATGGAGCATACTTGTGGAACTTTATTAAAAGACTCCATATTTACACTCCATTTGACTCTCCTGCGCCTGACTTCCCTGCCACCTATTACACCTATGCTTGACAACACACTATGAATTTTTAGCTAAATCTAGACTTAAACACTCTACAAAACACATTGAACCCTACCCCAACTCAACCCCATCTCACCCCCATCCAGGTGCTTGCAAGATCCAGTTTATTCATGCACCTTGGTTGAACTGCATTGTAGCAGTATACAGGATTCCACCCCAAACACTCCTCTTCTGTCTGAATGGCTCAGTGGATGAGGTGAAACGCTTTCCTTTCTATTCATCTCTCTGTTCCCTACTCTGTTCTTCCCTCCCTTCATCCCTCACTACCAAACTGCTCCCACCAGATTGGGTTTCCCTAATCACCCCCATCCTGCCCCACCAGGATAACAGCGGGGCACAGTGAGGACACACACACACACACACACAATATAATAATAATAATAATAATATATGCCATTTAGCAGACACACACACACACACACACACACACACACACACACACACACACACACACACACACACACACACACACACACACACACACACACACACACACATGATTGTCTCCTATTTCTTGGGGATTGAGGGCGGATGCCCAATGGTAGATTGGGTGTGGACAGAGCAGAGGAGCTGAAGGGTGGGCACTGGTCACAAACTCTGGTGAGGGCAGAGGAAGGAGGGGGTACAGGGCTCGATAGGGCTGAGGTGGGGTGGGTAGTGAGTACAGGCATGGCTTTGTGTGGCTCCTTTTGGCGACAACAACAGTTCTGTTTACCAACGAGGTGAGTTGACACTGGGGTCTGGTGCTGCATGACAAGAGACACAACCAGAGTGATAACTGGTAATGTCCTCCTCAGCCAGATGTGATTTGCTCATCTGAGAAAGTTTGTATAGTATTTAGACTGTGTGTACCGTATTGAGACAGTGAGTGTGTATTGTAGTGAGACTGTGAGTGTGTACCGTATTGAGACAGTAAGTGTGTATTGTAGTGAGACTGTGAGTGTGTAGTGTAGTGAGACTGTGAGTGTGTATTGTAGTGAGACTGTGAGTGTGTATTGTAGTGAGACTGTGAGTGTGTATTGTAGTGAGACTGTGAGTGTGTATTGTAGTGAGACTGTGAGTGTGTACCATATTGAGACAGTGAGTCTGTATTGTAGTGAGACTGTGAGTGTGTACCGTATTGAGACTGTGAGTGTGTACCATATTGAGACAGTGAGTGTGTATTGTAGTGAGACTGTGAGTGTGTACCGTATTGAGACTGTGAGTGTGTACCGTATTGAGACAGTGAGTGTGTAGTGTAGTGAGAATGTGAGTGTGTACTGTATTGAGACTGTGAGTGTGTTTTGTATTGAGACTGTGAGTGTGTATCGTATTGAGACAGTGAGTGTGTACCGTATTGAGACTGTGAGTGTGTATCGTATTGAGACAGTGAGTGTGTACCGTATTGAGACAGTGAGTGTGTATTGTATTGAGACAGTGAGTGTGTATTGTATTGAGACAGTGAGTGTGTATTGTATTGAGACAGTGAGTGTGTACCGTATTGAGACAGTGAGTGTGTATTGTAGTGAGAATGTGAGTGTGTACCGTATTGAGACAGTGAGTGTGTACTGTAGTGAGACTGTGAGTGTGTATCGTATTGAGACAGTGAGTGTGTATTGTATTGAGACTGTGAGTGTGTACCTTATTGAGACTGTGAGTGTGTACCGTATTGAGACTGTGAGTGTGTACCGTATTGAGACAGTGAGTGTGTACCGTATTGAGACTGTGAGTGTGTATTGTAGTGAGACTGTGAGTGTGTATTGTATTGAGACAGTGAGTGTGTACCGTATTGAGACTGTGAGTGTGTATTGTAGTGAGACTGTGAGTGTGTACCGTATTGAGACTGTGAGTGTGTACCGTATTGAGAGAGTGAGTGTGTACCGTATTGAGACAGTGAGTGTGTATTGTATTGAGACAGTGAGTGTGTATTGTATTGAGACAGTGAGTGTGTATTGTATTGAGACAGTGAGTGTGTACCGTATTGAGACAGTGAGTGTGTATTGTAGTGAGAATGTGAGTGTGTACCGTATTGAGACAGTGAGTGTGTATTGTAGTGAGACAGTGAGTGTGTACCGTATTGAGACTGTGAGTGTGTATTGTAGTGAGACTGTGAGTGTGTACCGTATTGAGACTGTGAGTGTGTACCGTATTGAGACAGTGAGTGTGTATTGTATTGAGACAGTGAGTGTGTACCGTATTGAGACAGTGAGTGTGTATTGTAGTGAGAATGTGAGTGTGTACCGTATTGAGACAGTGAGTGTGTACCGTATTGAGACAGTGAGTGTGTATTGTATTGAGACAGTGAGTGTGTATTGTATTGAGACAGTGAGTGTGTACCGTATTGAGACAGTGAGTGTGTATTGTAGTGAGAATGTGAGTGTGTACCGTATTGAGACAGTGAGTGTGTATTGTAGTGAGACTGTGAGTGTGTATCGTATTGAGACAGTGAGTGTGTATCGTATTGAGACAGTGAGTGTGTATTGTAGTGAGACTGTGAGTGTGTATTACATTGAGACTGTGAGTGTGTATTGTAGTGAGACTGTGAGTGTGTACCGTATTGAGACAGTGAGTGTGTAGTGTAGTGAGACTGTGAGTGTGTACCGTATTGAGACTGTGAGTGTGTACCGTATTGAGACAGTGAGTGTGTAGTGTAGTGAGAATGTGAGTGTGTACCGTATTGAGACTGTGAGTGTGTTTTGTATTGAGACTGTGAGTGTGTATCGTATTGAGACAGTGAGTGTGTACCGTATTGAGACAGTGAGTGTGTATCGTATTGAGACAGTGAGTGTGTACCGTATTGAGACAGTGAGTGTGTATTGTATTGAGACAGTGAGTGTGTATTGTATTGAGACAGTGAGTGTGTATTGTATTGAGACAGTGAGTGTGTACCGTATTGAGACAGTGAGTGTGTATTGTAGTGAGAATGTGAGTGTGTACCGTATTGAGACAGTGAGTGTGTACTGTAGTGAGACTGTGAGTGTGTATCGTATTGAGACAGTGAGTGTGTATTGTATTGAGACTGTGAGTGTGTACCTTATTGAGACTGTGAGTGTGTACCGTATTGAGACTGTGAGTGTGTACCGTATTGAGACAGTGAGTGTGTACCGTATTGAGACTGTGAGTGTGTATTGTAGTGAGACTGTGAGTGTGTATTGTATTGAGACAGTGAGTGTGTACCGTATTGAGACTGTGAGTGTGTATTGTAGTGAGACTGTGAGTGTGTACCGTATTGAGACTGTGAGTGTGTACCGTATTGAGACAGTGAGTGTGTATTGTAGTGAGAATGTGAGTGTGTACCGTATTGAGACAGTGAGTGTGTACCGTATTGAGACAGTGAGTGTGTACCGTATTGAGACTGTGAGTGTGTATTGTATTGAGACAGTGAGTGTGTATTGTATTGAGACTGTGAGTGTGTACCGTATTGAGACTGTGAGTGTGTATTGTATTGAGACAGTGAGTGTGTATTGTATTGAGACAGTGAGTGTGTATTGTATTGAGACAGTGAGTGTGTATTGTATTGAGACAGTGAGTGTGTATTGTATTGAGACAGTGAGTGTGTATTGTAGTGAGAATGTGAGTGTGTACCGTATTGAGACAGTGAGTGTGTACCGTATTGAGACAGTGAGTGTGTACCGTATTGAGACTGTGAGTGTGTATTGTATTGAGACAGTGAGTGTGTATTGTATTGAGACTGTGAGTGTGTACCGTATTGAGACTGTGAGTGTGTATTGTATTGAGACAGTGAGTGTGTATTGTATTGAGACAGTGAGTGTGTACCGTATTGAGACAGTGAGTGTGTATTGTAGTGAGAATGTGAGTGTGTACCGTATTGAAACAGTGAGTGTGTATTGTAGTGAGACTGTGAGTGTGTATCGTATTGAGACAGTGAGTGTGTATCGTATTGAGACAGTGAGTGTGTATTGTAGTGAGACTGTGAGTGTGTATTACATTGAGACTGTGAGTGTGTATTGTAGTGAGACTGTGAGTGTGTACCGTATTGAGACAGTGAGTGTGTAGTGTAGTGAGACTGTGAGTGTGTATTACATTGAGACTGTGAGTGTGTACCGTATTGAGACAGTGAGTGTGTACCGTATTGAGACAGTGAGTGTGTATCGTATTGAGACTGTGAGTGTGTATCGTATTGAGACAGTGAGTGTGTACCGTATTGAGACTGTGAGTGTGTATCGTATTGAGACAGTGAGTGTGTACCGTATTGAGACAGTGAGTGTGTATCGTATTGAGACTGTGAGTGTGTACCGTATTGAGACAGTGAGTGTGTATCGTATTGAGACAGTGAGTGTGTACCGTATTGAGACTGTGAGTGTGTATCGTATTGAGACAGTGAGTGTGTACCGTATTGAGACTGTGAGTGTGTATCGTATTGAGACAGTGAGTGTGTACCGTATTGAGACAGTGAGTGTGTATTGTAGTGAGAATGTGAGTGTGTACCGTATTGAGACAGTGAGTGTGTATTGTATTGAGACAGTGAGTGTGTAGTGTAGTGAGACTGTGAGTGTGTATCGTATTGAGACAGTGAGTGTGTATTGTATTGAGACAGTGAGTATGTATTGTAGTGAGACAGTGAGTGTGTATTGTATTGAGACAGTGAGTATGTATCGTATTGAGACTGTGAGTGTGTACCGTATTGAGACAGTGAGTGTGTATTGTAGTGAGACTGTGAGTGTGTAGCGTATTGAGACAGTGAGTGTGTATTGTATTGAGACTGTGAGTGTGTACCTTATTGAGACTGTGAGTGTGTACCGTATTGAGACTGTGAGTGTGTATTGTATTGAGACAGTGAGTGTGTAGTGTATTGAGACTGTGAGTGTGTATTGTATTGAGACAGTGAGTGTGTATTGTATTGAGACAGTGAGTGTGTATTGTAGTGAGACAGTGAGTGTGTATTGTATTGAGACAGTGAGTGTGTATCGTATTGAGACTGTGAGTGTGTACCGTATTGAGACAGTGAGTGTGTATTGTAGTGAGAATGTGAGTGTGTACCGTATTGAGACAGTGAGTGTGTATTGTATTGAGACAGTGAGTGTGTACCGTATTGAGACTGTGAGTGTGTATTGTATTGAGACAGTGAGTGTGTATCGTATTGAGACTGTGAGTGTGTACCGTATTGAGACTGTGAGTGTGTATTGTATTGAGACAGTGAGTGTGTATTGTATTGAGACAGTGAGTGTGTATTGTATTGAGACAGTGAGTGTGTATTGTATTGAGACAGTGAGTGTGTATTGTATTGAGACAGTGAGTGTGTATTGTATTGAGACAGTGAGTGTGTATTGTAGTGAGAATGTGAGTGTGTACCGTATTGAGACAGTGAGTGTGTACCGTATTGAGACAGTGAGTGTGTACCGTATTGAGACTGTGAGTGTGTATTGTATTGAGACAGTGAGTGTGTATTGTATTGAGACTGTGAGTGTGTACCGTGAGACTGTGAGTGTCTATTGTATTGAGACAGTGAGTGTGTATTGTATTGAGACAGTGAGTGTGTACCGTATTGAGACAGTGAGTGTGTATTGTAGTGAGAATGTGAGTGTGTACCGTATTGAAACAGTGAGTGTGTATTGTAGTGAGACTGTGAGTGTGTCCTCGTATTGGGACAGTGAGTGTGTATCCTGTTGAGACAGTGAGTGTTTATGTGTAGTGAGACTGTGAGTTTGTTTACATTGAGACTGTGAGTGTGTATTGTAGTGAGACTGTGAGTGTGTACTCTATTGAGACAGTGAGTGTGTATTGTATTGAGACTGTGAGCCCTACCTGGATCGTATTGAGACAGTGAGTGTGTATTGTATTGAGACTGTGAGTGTGTATTGTATTGAGACAGTGAGTGTGTACTATTTAGACAGTGAGTGTGTACCCTATTGAGACTGTGAGTGCTGTATCGTTTGAGACAGTGAGTGTGTACCGTTATTGAGACTGTGAGTGTGTATCGTATTGAGACAGTGAGTGTGTCTATTGAGACAGTGAGTGTTATAATCTCCAGTGAGAATGTGAGTGTGTACCGTATTGAGACAGTGAGTGTGTATTGTATTGAGACAGTGAGTGTGGAGTGACCTGAGACTGTGAGTGTGTATCGGATTGAGACAGTGAGTGTGTATTGCTGTCCCCAGACAGTGACTGTGCTGTGCTCGTTTGAGACAGTTCTGTGTATCGTATTGAGACAGTGAGTGGTCATTTATGAGACTGTGAGTGTGTATTGTATTGAGACAGTGAGTATGTATCGTATTGAGACTGTGAGTGTGTACCGTATTGAGACAGTGAGTGTGTATCGTATTGAGACTGTGAGTGTGTACCGTATTGAGACTGTGAGTGTGTATTGTATTGAGACAGTGAGTGTGTATCGTATTGAGACTGTGAGTGTGTATCGTATTGAGACAGTGAGTGTGTATTGTATTGAGACAGTGAGTGTGAATCGTATTGAGACAGTGAGTGTGTAGTGTAGTGAGACTGTGAGTGTGTATCGTATTGAGACAGTGAGTGTGTAGTGTAGTGAGACTGTGAGTGTGTACCGTATTGAGACAGTGAGTGTGTATCGTATTGAGACTGTGAGTGTGTATCGTATTGAGACAGTGAGTGTGAATCGTATTGAGACAGTGAGTGTGTATTGTAGTGAGACTGTGAGTGTGTATCGTATTGAGACAGTGAGTGTGTATTGTATTGAGACAGTGAGTGTGAATCGTATTGAGACAGTGAGTGTGTATTGTAGTGAGAATGTGAGTGTGTACCGTATTGAGACAGTGAGTGTGTATTGTATTGAGACAGTGAGTGTGTAGTGTAGTGAGACTGTGAGTGTGTATCGTATTGAGACAGTGACTGTGTAGTGTAGTGAGACTGTGAGTGTGTACCGTATTGAGACAGTGAGTGTGTATCGTATTGAGACTGTGAGTGTGTATTGTATTGAGACAGTGAGTGTGTACCGTATTGAGACAGTGAGTGTGTATCGTATTGAGACAGTGAGTGTGTATCGTATTGAGACTGTGAGTGTGTACCGTATTGAGACTGTGAGTGTGTACCGTATTGAGACAGTGAGGGGCTGAGTCACTGGCTTGCTGGGGCTCTCTCGTGCCGTCCCTGGGGGGTGCGTCACCTGGGTGGGTTGATTCACCGTTGTAGTCGGCTTGTCTGGGTTGGCGCCCCCCTTGGGTTGTACCGTGGCGGAGATCTTTGTGGGCTATACTCGGCCTTGTCTCAGGATGGTAAGTTGGTGGTTGAAGATATCCCTCTAGTGGTGTGGGGGCTGTGCTTTGGCAAAGTGGGTGGGGTTATATCCTTCCTGTTTGGCCCTGTCCGGGGTGTCCTCGGATGGGGCCACAGTGTCTCCTGACCCCTCCTGTCTCAGCCTCCAGGATTTATGCTGCAGTAGTTTATGTGTCGGGGGGCTAGGGTCAGTTTGTTATATCTGGAGTACTTCTCCTGTCCTATTCGGTGTCCTGTGTGAATCTAAGTGTGCGTTCTCTAATTCTCTCCTTCTCTCTTTCTTTCTCTCTCTCGGAGGACCTGAGCCCTAGGACCATGCCCCAGGACTACCTGACATGATGACTCCTTGCTGTCCCCAGTCCACCTGGCCATGCTGCTGCTCCAGTTTCAACTGGCCTGGGCCCTAGGACCATGTCCCAGGACTACCTGACATGATGACTCCTTGCTGTCCCCAGTCCACCTGGCCATGCTGCTGCTCCAGTTTCAACTGTTCTGCCTTACTATTATTCAACCATGTTGGTCATTTATGAACATTTGAACATCTTGGCCACGTTCTGTTATAATCTCCACCCGGCACAGCCAGAAGAGGACTGGCCACCCCACATATGCTCTCTCTAATTCTCTCTTTCTTTCTCTCTCTCGGAGGACCTGAGCCCTAGGACCGTGCCCCAGGACGACCTGA
>NW_026286453.1:0-5050 GCF_023373465.1 Oncorhynchus keta | reverse complement strand
GCAGCCAGGGTCAGTGTAGGCAGAAAGGTCAAAACCGGGAGGATTAGAAGACAGCAACTATAGAAACTCGAAAATACGCTGGTAGTACTTGATGGGACTGGACGAACAGAAAACAGAAAAACACAGGTATAAATAGACAGAAGATAATGGGGACAAATGGGAGACACCTGGTGGGGGGTGGAGACAAGCACAAGACAGGTACAACAGATCAGGGTGTGACAAGAGCATCTATACAATTTTGTAAATATGTCATAATTTCTCTTACGAGTTTTGTACTTGTCTAATGACTTTTAGCAGGTGTTTCTCAGCAGTTTTTCATTTGTTACAGTGTTTGAATCAGGAGTTATCAAAATTGCTCTTGACGATTCACAGGGTTATGCAGGCTTTTTTGTTCAAGCCCAGTGCTACCACACCTGATTCTCCTACTCAGCTGTTCATCAAGACCTCAGCTGTTCCTCGAGACCATGAATAGTAGAATCGGGTGTGGTAGAACTGGACTTGAACAAAAAAGCCTGCATAAACCTGTAGCTTGTCAAGAGCAATTGTGGCCATCCCTTTGATATTTAATGATAACTCACCTTTTTTAAAGTAATGTAGTACTAGGCCTTTCTTCAGTAAACTTTAAGCTACATTTTCATGTACACTGAACAAAAATATAAATGTTTCATGATCTGAAATAAAATATACACAGGCGATAATGGGGACAATTGGGAGACACCTGGTGGGGGTGGTAACAAGCACAAGACAGGTGAAACAGATCAGGGTGTGACAGTTACATACCTGGTTGACCGGGTTGCCAGCATCGGAACTCAACGATGAGGGCTGGGTCCAGGATGATCCTAGCGGGGATCCAGGGCCATAACCCTCCCAGTCAACCATGTACTGGAATCCACTGCCTCAAGGTCGAACACTCAGGAGGTGCCTCACCGTGTATGCAGGATGGCTGTTGATGAGATGGAGAGAGGGGTGGGACAGGGGTTTAATTCTAGATACATGGAAAGTGGGATGTATACAGAGAGTGTGGGGCAACAGAAGGCGAACGGCGAGATACCAGTGGCCGAGCAGGGAAGGGTGTTGCAGGCATATTCCATCCACACGAGTTGCTGGCTCCAGGTGGTGGGGTTGGCGGAGACGAGGCAATGAAGAGTCATCTCCAGGTCCTGATGGGCTCGCTCCGACTGGCAGTGAGGGTGAAAACCAGAGGACAGGCTGGCCAATGCCCCAATGAGGGTGCAGAACCAGGACGAGAGCTGAGGACGGAGACCATGTCCACCGGAAGTCCATGAATCTGGAAGTCAAGAGGTGTGAATACTTTCTGAAGGCACTGCATCTCTGATTTGATGTTTTCTTTACACAATACAGTATCTGTCGTAGCGGGAGTAAAACCATGAAGGATGCTTATTGTATAATGTCCCTGTTTGAAGGACAGTGTTGTTTGGAGTATTTCACAGCTAGTTATGGGTGTTCCATCTCTATCTCCTTTTGTCTCTGTCTTTCGCACTCTCCCTCTATACCCATGAAAAGTCAACAAAAACACAGACTTTCTCTATAAAAGAGAGATTGTGGTGTCTGTGCGTGCATGGGTGTGTCACTTGGGAGAATAGAGCAGAGCACCATTAATAAATAGCAGCATTAAAGGAACAACGTCAACACCTTTCTCACGCTCACTCTCCCCATCCATCTCTCTCGCTCCCCTCCCTCTATTTCTCTCATTTCTCTCCCCCATACCTATCTATTCCTCTCCATTTCACCCTCCCCCCATCGGTTTTATGGTGGCAATGCCAGAGGGCACTGGATATTGATTGTGTTCTGAGGACTGATGGGCAAAGACTAAGCAGAGAGAGAGAGAGAGGGAGAGAACGGGTGGAAGGGAAGAGGGAATGAATGAGGGGAATACTTCAATGTGGGGCCAGCGTCTTTGTTACGGATACCAGTATCCTGTGTGTGTATCCTGTGTTCTTTTCTCTCCTTCTCCCCTCACAGGTGAAAATCATCACTCCCCAATCAGTCACCAATCCAATCATCAATCAGAAGACACACCTCCTCCTGTTTCCTACCCTATCACAGTTCCTTTCCCTTGGTTTAAAAACCCTGTCAGTTGTTTGCTCTAGAGCTCAATCGCTCTGTAAATGCCATGTCTGTAGAGCTCGCTGTTTCACTCTCTTTGTGTATTGACCTCTCTTTTGTTTGAGCACCTCCATAGCACTTTGTCATCACCTGTGAGTATTGTTTTGGTTATGGTGTTTGTTTGTTTGCTGGTGGGAAAAGGGGAAACCAAGACAAGTCGCCCATGGGCATACACTACCTGTCGGAAGACTTTGTTAAATACACTAGTTAGAACTGGGCGGACCACCCACTGTATTTTTGGTTAGTTAACTGTTGTTAAAGTAGGCTAGTCTAGCTTAGGTGTCACTCCTTGGTCTTAGTATTTTGTGTTTTTGTTATTTATTTGGTCAGGCCAGGGTGTGACATGGGTTTATTTTGTTGTGTTTTAGTAGGCATTGGGATTGCGGCTGAGTAGGGGTGTCTAACATAGGCTTGGCTGCCTGAGGCGGTTCTCAATCAGAGTCAGGTGATTCTCGTTGTCTCTGATTGGGAACCATATTTAGGTAACCTAGGTTTCACTGTGTTTTGTGGGTGATTGTTCCTGTCTCTGTTTGTTTTCACAAGATAGGCCGTATAGGTTTTTGTGTTTTGTAATTTAAGTTATTTCATGTATCGTAACATATTTTCCTTAAAGATCATGAGTAACCACGCCGCATTTTGGTCCGACTCTCTTTCAACAGACGAACGCCGTTACAGAATCACCCACCACACCCGGACCGAGTGGCGTGGTAACAGGCAACAGCGACAGCAGAAGCAGCGAAAGGAGGAACTGACATGGGAGGAAATAGACAGGTGGGCGGTCGACCCAGAGAGAGTGCCGGAGCCCGCCTGGGATTCGCTGGAGCAGTGCGAAGCAGGTTATAGGAGAATGGGGTTGGCGAGACAAGCATGGCGGCGCAGAAGAAAGCCCGAGAGTCAGCCCCAAAAATGTATTGGGGGCTCAGGGAGAGTGTGGCAGAGTCAGGAGTCAGACCTACATGTTTGACCCAAGTTAAACAATTTTAAAGGCAATGCTACCAAATACTAATTTAGTGTATGTAAACTTCTGACCCACTGGGAATGTGATGAAAGAAATAAAAGCTAAAATAAATCATTCTCTCTACTATTATTCAGACATTTCACATTCTTAAAATGAAGTGGTGATCCTAACTGACCTAAAACAGGGATTTTTTTTACTTGGATTAAATGTCAGGAATTGTGATAAACTGAGTTCAAATGTATTCGGCTACGGTGTGTGTAAACTTCCGACTTAATGTATATAGAGTACTGCACACATTACAATTACTTAGGTTTAAAAAATAAGCTAAACTGGACACCTAAATGAACCAGTGAATGAACTGGGAGAGAAAGCAAGCAGGGCATTTTAAACCAGTAAACGATTTCAAATACCTATTAAAATGTGTGCATAACTAATTGAATGTGTCATTGAACCAATTGCACTTCATGGCAGCGAGGTGTGAGTCCACTTGCAAAAAGGATTTCACCAAATGGGACAAACACCCCATTAATACCCTGCCAATAAAGCCAATTTAATTTAATTGAATTGGGAAAGAGTTTAGATCTGGTTCAGCCCAATGGGAATCATCACGCCTCCAGCCAAACTCTTAAGCAATCCCTGAGCTCCACCTCCAACCAATTAGGTGTGGAGTTCTCCCACATTTCTGAGCTTGCTGGATTCAACCCACTTCTCTGTCTTATTGGATTCACTGACTCACACACAGACACAAACAGTCTCACAAACTCACAAAGACACACACACAAACACACACACGCACGGACACACATTAACCCCCTCAGAGATTTTGTGATGTAAATTAATTCTTGAGTCCAGGGCATTCTACAATCCATATGAGGGGAAATCAAGCCGTTATCTCATATAGTTAATCAATTATATTCCAGGCCAGCTTTCCCTAACTTTCACATCTACAGATGATGGTAGACACTGGATGGTTTTGGCTTGTTGTCTAAGTGAATAACGCCCAAAGGCTTGGCTCAGCAGGCAGTCCTACAATATTAGATATGAGAGGCTCATATCAAAGTGGAAGCTGCTTCCAAACACGGGAGGAAGGTTGCCAGCTTGTTTTGCCTCTGATAATATACACTGCTCAAAAAAATAAAGGGAACACTAAAAATAACACATCCTAGATCTGAATGAATGAAATATTCTTATTAAATACTTTTTTCTTTACATAGTTGAATGTGCTGACAACAAAATCACACACAAATTATCAATGGAAGTCAAATGTATCAACCCATGGAGGTCTGGATTAGGAGTCACACTCAAAATTAAAGTGGAAAACCACACTACAGGCTGATCCAACTTTTATGTAATGTCCTTAAAAACAAGTCAAAATGAGGCTCAGTACGTGGCCTCCACGTGCCTGTATGACCTCCCTACAATGCCTTGGCATGCTCCTGATGAGGTGGCGGATGGTCTCCTGAGGGTTCTCCTCCCAGACCAGGACTAAAGCATACGCCAACTCCTGGACAGTCTGTGGTAAAACGTGGCGTTGGTGGATGGAGCGAGACATGATGTCCCAGACGTGCCCAATTGGATTCATGTCTGGGGAACGGGCGGGCCAGTCCATAGCATCAATGCCTTCCTCTTGCAGGAAGGAACCCAGGGCCAACCGCACCAGCATATGGTCTCACAAGGGGTCTGAGGATCTCATCTCGGTACCTAATGGCAGTCAGGCTACCTCTGGCGAGCACATGGAGGGCTGTGCGGCCCATCAAATAAATGCTACCCCACACCATGACTGACCAACCGCCAAACCGGTCATGCTGGAGGATTCTGCAGGCAGCAGAACGTTCTCCACGGCGTCTCCAGACTGTCACGTCTGTCACATATGCTCAGTGTGAACCTGCTTTCATCTGTGAAGAGCACAAGGCGCCAGTGGCGAAGTTGTCAATCTTGGTATTCTCTGTCAAATGCCAAACGTCC
>NW_026286452.1:0-8648 GCF_023373465.1 Oncorhynchus keta | reverse complement strand
ATCTGATCACATGAACCTCTCATCAACCACCTCTATATCTGATCACATTAACCCTCTCAACCACCTCTATATCTGATCACATTAACGCCTCCATCAACCACCTCTATATCTGATCACATGAACCCTCCTCAACCACCTCTATATCTGATCACTTACACCCTCATCAACCACCTCTATATCTGATCACATTAACCCTCCTCAACCACCTCTATATTCTGATCACATGAACCCTCATCAACCACCTCTATATCTGATCACATTAACCCTCATCAACCACCTCTATATCTGATCACATTAACCCTCATCAACCACCTCTATATCTGATCACATGAACCCTCATCAACCACCTCTATATCTGATCACATGAACCCTCCTCAACCACCTCTATATCTGATCACATGAACCCTCATCAACCACCTCTATATCTGATCACATGAACCCTCCTCAACCACCTCTATATTCGATCACACTAACCCTCATCAACCACCTCTATATATCTGATCACATGAACCCTCCTCAACTACCCTCTATATTCCGATCACATGAACCTCAATCAACCACCTCTATATCTGATCACATTAACTCCTCCTCAACCACCTCTATATCTGATCACATGAACCCTCCTCAACCACCTCTATATCTGATCACATTAACCCTCATCAACCACCTCTATATCTGATCACATTAACCCTCATCAACCACCTCTATATCTGATCACATTAACCCTCATCAACCACCTCTATATCTGATCACATGAACCCTCATCAACCACCTCTATATCTGATCACATGAACCCTCATCAACCACCTCTATATCTGATCACATTAACCCTCCTCAACCACCTCTATATCTGATCACATTAACCCTCGTCAACCACCTCTATATCTGATCACATTAACCCTCATCAACCACCTCTATATCTGATCACATGAACCCTCGTCAACCACCTCTATATCTGATCACATGAACCCTCGTCAACCACCTCTATATCTGATCACATGAACCCTCATCAACCACCTCTATATCTGATCACATGAACCCTCGTCAACCACCTCTATATCTGATCACATTAACCCTCATCAACCACCTCTATATCTGATCACATGAACCCTCCTCAACCACCTCTATATCTGATCACATGAACCCTCATCAACCACCTCTATATCTGATCACATGAACCTTCATCAACCACCTCTATATCTGATCACATTAACCCTCATCAACCATCTCTATATCTGATCACATTAACCCTCCTCAACCACCTCTATATCTGATCACATGAACCCTCATCAACCACCTCTATATCTGATCACATGAACCCTCATCAACCACCTCTATATCTGATCACATTAACCCTCATCAACCACCTCTATATCTGATCACATTAACCCTCATCAACCACCTCTATATCTGATCACATGAACCCTCATCAACCACCTCTATATCTGATCACATGAACCCTCCTCAACCACCTCTATATCTGATCACATTAACCCTCATCAACCACCTCTATATCTGATCACATGAACCCTCATCAACCACCTCTATATCTGATCACATGAACCCTCCTCAACCACCTCTATATCTGATCACATTAACCCTCATCAACCACCTCTATATCTGATCACATGAACCCTCATCAACCACCTCTATATCTGATCACATTAACCCTCATCAACCACCTCTATATCTGATCACATTAACCCTCGTCAACCACCTCTATATCTGATCACATTAACCCTCATCAACCACCTCTATATCTGATCACATCAACCCTCATCAACCACCTCTATATCTGATCACATGAACCCTCATCAACCACCTCTATATCTGATCACATTAACCCTCCTCAACCACCTCTATATCTGATCACATTAACCCTCCTCAACCACCTCTATATCTGATCACATGAACCCTCATCAACCACCTCTATATCTGATCACATTAACCCTCCTCAACCACCTCTACATCTGATCACATTAACCCTCATCAACCACCTCTATATCTGATCACATGAACCCTCCTCAACCACCTCTATATCTGATCACATGAACCCTCCTCAACCACCTCTATATCTGATCACATGAACCCTCATCAACCACCTCTATATCTGATCACATTAACCCTCATCAACCACCTCTATATCTGATCACATTAACCCTCATCAACCACCTCTATATCTGATCACATTAACCCTCATCAACCACCTCTATATCTGATCACATGAACCCTCATCAACCACCTCTATATCTGATCACATGAACCCTCCTCAACCACCTCTACATCTGATCACATGAACCCTCCTCAACCACCTCTATATCTGATCACATGAACCCTCATCAACCACCTCTATATCTGATCACATGAACCCTCATCAACCACCTCTATATCTGATCACATTAACCCTCATCAACCACCTCTATATCTGATCACATGAACCCTCATCAACCACCTCTATATCTGATCACATTAACCCTCATCAACCACCTCTATATCTGATCACATTAACCCTCATCAACCACCTCTATATCTGATCACATGAACCCTCATCAACCACCTCTATATCTGATCACATTAACCCTCATCAACCACCTCTATATCTGATCACATGAACCCTCATCAACCACCTCTATATCTGATCACATTAACCCTCATCAACCACCTCTATATCTGATCACATGAACCCTCATCAACCACCTCTATATCTGATCACATGAACCCTCATCAACCACCTCTATATCTGATCACATTAACCCTCATCAACCACCTCTATATCTGATCACATGAACCCTCCTCAACCACCTCTATATCTGATCACATTAACCCTCCTCAACCACCTCTATATCTGATCACATTAACCCTCATCAACCACCTCTATATCTGATCACATTAACCCTCATCAACCACCTCTATATCTGATCACATTAACCCTCATCAACCACCTCTATATCTGATCACATTAACCCTCATCAACCACCTCTATATCTGATCACATGAACCCTCATCAACCACCTCTATATCTGATCACATGAACCCTCATCAACCACCTCTATATCTGATCACATTAACCCTCCTCAACC
Source organism: Oncorhynchus keta (assembly GCF_023373465.1). Lineage (NCBI taxonomy): Eukaryota > Metazoa > Chordata > Actinopteri > Salmoniformes > Salmonidae > Oncorhynchus > Oncorhynchus keta. Next base: position 5,568 of record NW_026286452.1, on the reverse strand, counting down.
ACCTCTATATCTGATCACATTAACCCTCGTCAACCACCTCTATATCTGATCACATTAACCCTCATCAACCACCTCTATATCTGATCACATGAACCCTCGTCAACCACCTCTATATCTGATCACATGAACCCTCGTCAACCACCTCTATATCTGATCACATGAACCCTCGTCAACCACCTCTATATCTGATCACATGAACCCTCGTCAACCACCTCTATATCTGATCACATTAACCCTCATCAACCACCTCTATATCTGATCACATTAACCCTCATCAACCACCTCTATATCTGATCACATGAACCCTCATCAACCACCTCTATATCTGATCACATGAACCCTCATCAACCACCTCTATATCTGATCACATTAACCCTCATCAACCATCTCTATATCTGATCACATTAACCCTCATCAACCACCTCTATATCTGATCACATTAACCCTCCTCAACCACCTCTATATCTGATCACATGAACCCTCATCAACCACCTCTATATCTGATCACATTTACCCTCATCAACCACCTCTATATCTGATCACATTAACCCTCCTCAACCACCTCTATATCTGATCACATGAACCCTCCTCAACCACCTCTATATCTGATCACATGAACCCTCCTCAACCACCTCTATATCTGATCACATTAACCCTCCTCAACCACCTCTATATCTGATCACATGAACCCTCCTCAACCACCTCTATATCTGATCACATGAACCCTCCTCAACCACCTCTATATCTGATCACATTAACCCTCCTCAACCACCTCTATATCTGATCACATGAACCCTCCTCAACCACCTCTATATCTGATCACATGAACCCTCCTCAACCACCTCTATATCTGATCACATTAACCCTCGTCAACCACCTCTATATCTGATCACATTAACCCTCGTCAACCACCTCTATATCTGATCACATTAACCCTCGTCAACCACCTCTATATCTGATCACATGAACCCTCATGAACCACCTCTATATCTGATCACATTAACCTTCATCAACCACCTCTATATCTGATCACATGAACCCTCCTCAACCACCTCTATATCTGATCACATGAACCCTCATCAACCACCTCTATATCTGATCACATTAACCCTCCTCAACCACCTCTATATCTGATCACATTAACCTTCATCAACCACCTCTATATCTGATCACATGAACCCTCCTCAACCACCTCTATATCTGATCACATGAACCCTCCTCAACCACCTCTATATCTGATCACATGAACCCTCATCAACCACCTCTATATCTGATCACATGAACCCTCATCAACCACCTCTATATCTGATCACATTAACCCTCATCAACCACCTCTATATCTGATCACATTAACCCTCATCAACCACCTCTATATCTGATCACATTAACCCTCATCAACCACCTCTATATCTGATCACATTAACCCTCATCAACCACCTCTATATCTGATCACATGAACCTTCATCAACCACCTCTATATCTGATCACATTAACCTTCATCAACCACCTCTATATCTGATCACATGAACCCTCCTCAACCATCTCTACATCTGATCACATGAACCCTCCTCAACCACCTCTATATCTGATCACATGAACCCTCCTCAACCATCTCTACATCTGATCACATTAACCCTCATCAACCACCTCTATATCTGATCACATTAACCCTCATCAACCACCTCTATATCTGATCACATGAACCCTCATCAACCACCTCTATATCTGATCACATTAACCCTCATCAACCACCTCTATATCTGATCACATGAACCCTCCTCAACCACCTCTATATCTGATCACATTAACTCCTCATCAACCACCTTGAGTAGGTGGAGGAGAATGCCAACCCATCTGGATATTGACGAGTAGGTGGAGGAGAATGCCAACCCATCTGGATGTTGAGTAGGTGGAGGACAATGCCAACCCATCTGGATGTTGAGTAGGTGGAGGAGAATGCCAACCCATCTGGATGTTGAGTAGGTGGAGGACAATGCCAACCCATCTGGATGTTGACGAAGTAGGTGGAGGAGAATGCCAACCCATCTGGATGATGAGTAGGTGGAGGAGAATGCCAACCCATCTGGATGTTGAGTAGGTGGAGGACAATGCCAACCCATCTGGATGTTGACGAGTAGGTGGAGGAGAATGCCCACCCATCTGGATGTTGACGAGTAAGTGGAGGAGAATGCCAACCCATCTGGATGAGGAGGAGTAGGTGGAGGAGAATGCCAACCCATCTGGATGATGAGTAGGTGGAGGAGAATGCCAACCCATCTGGATGTTGAGTAGGTGGAGGACAATGCCAACCCATCTGGATGATGAGTAGGTGGAGGAGAATGCCAACCCATCTGGATGTTGAGTAGGTGGAGGACAATGCCAACCCATCTGGATGTTGACGAGTAGGTGGAGGAGAATGCCCACCCATCTGGATGTTGACGAGTAGGTGGAGGAGAATGCCCACCCATCTGGATGTTGACGAGTAGGTGGAGGAGAATGCCCACCCATCTGGATGTTGACGAGTAGGTGGAGGAGAATGCCCACCCATCTGGATGTTGACGAGTAGGTGGAGGAGAATGCCCACCCATCTGGATGTTGACGAGTAGGTGGAGGAGAATGCCCACCCATCTGGATGTTGACGAGTAGGTGGAGGAGAATGCCAACCCATCTGGATGTTGACGAGTAGGTGGAGGAGAATGCCCACCCATCTGGATGTTGACGAGTAAGTGGAGGAGAATGCCAACCCATCTGGATGAGGAGGAGTAGGTGGAGGAGAATGCCAACCCATCTGGATGATGATGATGAGAAGGTGGAGAAGAATGCCAACCCATCTGGATGTTGACAAGTAGGTGGAGGAGAATGCCAACCCATCTGGATGTTGACGAGTAGGTGGAGGAGAATGCCAACCCATCTGGATGTTGACGAGTAGGTGGAGGAGAATGCCAACCCATCTGGATGATGAGGAGTAGGTGGAGGAGAATGCCAACCCATCTGGATGATGAGGAGTAGGTGGAGGAGAATGCCAACCCATCTGGATGATGAGGAGAATACCAACCCATTTGCATGAGTGAACTGTTAGTAGTAACCCATTAGCTGTTGCAAAAGCAGCAGCTACTCTTCCTGGGGTTTATTATGGATCCCCATTAGTTCCTGCCAAGGCAGCAGCTACTCTTCCTGGGGTTTATTATGGATCCCCATTAGTTCCTGCCGAGGCAGCAGCTACTCTTCCTGGGGTTTATTATGGATCCCCATTAGTTCCTGCCAAGGCAGCAGCTACTCTTCCTGGGGTTTATTATGGATCCCCATTAGTTCCTGCCGAGGCAGCAGCTACTCTTCCTGGGGTTTATTATGGATCCCCATTAGTTCCTGCCGAGGCAGCAGCTACTCTTCCTGGGGTTTATTATGGATCCCCATTAGTTCCTGCCGAGGCAGCAGCTACTCTTCCTGGGGTTTATTATGGATCCCCATTAGTTCCTGCCGAGGCAGCAGCTACTCTTCCTGGGGTTTATTATGGATCCCCATTAGTTCCTGCCGAGGCAGCAGCTACTCTTCCTGGGGTTTATTATGGATCCCCATTAGTTCCTGCCAAGGCAGCAGCTACTCTTCCTGGGGTTTATTATGGATCCCCATTAGTTCCTGCCGAGGCAGCAGCTTCTCTTCCTGAAGGTTTATTATGGATCCCCATTAGTTCCTGCCAAGGCAGCAGCTACTCTTCCTGTGGTTTATTATGGATCCCCATTAGTTCCTGCCAATGCAGCAGCTACTCTTCCTGGGGTTTATTATGGATCCCACTTAGTTCCTGCCGAGGCAACAGCTACTCTTCCCGGGGTCCAGCAAAATTAAGGCAGTTACACAATTTTAAAAACATTGCAATATATTTATTACAGAATACACAACACATTAAGTGTGTACTCTCAGGCCACCACTACCACATATCTACAGTGCTAAATCCATGTGTATGTATAGTGTGTGTGTTATCATGTGTGTGTGTTATCGTGTTTGTGTGTGTTATCGTGTTTGTGTGTGCATGTGTCTGTGCCTGTGTGTGTGTGTTATCGTGTTTGTGTGTGCATGTGTCTGTGCCTATGTGTGTGTGTGTTATCGTGTTTGTGTGTGCATGTGTCTGTGCCTGTGTGTGTGTGTGTTATCGTGTTTGTGTGTGCATGTGTCTGTGCCTATGTGTGTGTGTGTGTTATCGTGTTTGTGTGTGCATGTGTCTGTGCCTATGTGTGTGTGTGTGTGTGTTATCGTGTTTGTGTGTGCATGTGTCTGTGCCTGTGTGTGTGTGTTATCGTGTTTGTGTGTGCATGTGTCTGTGCCTATGTGTGTGTGTGTTATCGTGTTTGTGTGTGCATGTGTCTGTGCCTGTGTGTGTGTGTTATCGTGTTTGTGTGTGCATGTGTCTGTGCCTATGTGTGTGTGTGTGTATCGTGTTTGTGTGTGCATGTGTCTGTGCCTGTGTGTGTGTGTGTATCGTGTTTGTGTGTGCATGTGTCTGTGCCTATGTGTGTATGTATAGTGTGTGTGTTATCGTGTTTTGTGTGTGCATGTGTCTGTGCCTATGTGTGTATGTATAGTGTGTGTGTTATCATGTGTCTGTGCCTGTGTGTGTGTGTGTTATCGTGTTTGTGTGTCATGTGTCTGTGCCTATGTGTGTGTGTATTATCGTGTTGTGTGTGCATGTGTCTGTCTGTGCCTATATGTGTGTGTGTGTGGTTATCGTGGTTTGTGTGTGCATGTGTCTGTGCCTATGTGTGTGTGTGTGTGTTATCGTGTTTGTGTGTGCATGTGTCTGTGCCTGTGTGTGTCTCTTCACAGTCCCCGATGTTCCATAAGGTGTATTTTTATCTGTTTTTTAAAATCTGATTCTCCTGCTGCATCAGTTACCTGATGTGGAATAGAGTTCCATGTAGTCATGGCTCTATGTAGTACTGTGGAATAGAGTTCCATGTAGTCATGGCTCTATGTAGTACTGTGGAATAGAGCTCCATATCGTCATGGCTCTATGTAGTACTGTGGAATAGAGTTCCATGTAGTCATGGCTCTATGTAGTACTGTGGAATAGAGTTCCATGTAGTCATGGCTCTATGTAGTACTGTGGAATAGAGTTCCATGTAGTCATGGCTCTATGTAGAACTGTGGAATAGAGTTCCATGTAGTCATGGCTCTATGTAGTACTGTGGAATAGAGTTCCATGTAGTCATGGCTCTATGTAGAACTGTGGAATAGAGTTCCATGTAGTCATGGCTCTATGTAGTACTGTGGAATAGAGTTCCATGTAGTCATGGCTCTATGTAGTACTGTGGAATAGAGTTCCATGTAGTCATGGCTCTATGTAGTACTGTGGAATAGAGTTCCATGTAGTCATGGCTCTATGTAGTACTGTGGAATAGAGTTCCATGTAGTCATGGCTCTATGTAGTACTGTGGAATAGAGTTCCATGTAGTCATGGCTCTATGTAGTACTGTGGAATAGAGTTCCATGTAGTCATGGCTCTATGTAGTACTGTGGAATAGAGTTCCATGTAGTCATGGCTCTATGTAGTACTGTGGAATAGAGTTCCATGTA
>NW_026286451.1:0-5731 GCF_023373465.1 Oncorhynchus keta | reverse complement strand
GAGGATCCTACATCCATAGTATCTAGAACCCAATTAGAGGATCCTACATCCATAGTATCTACAACCCAATTAAAGAGGATCCTACATCCATAGTATCTACAACCCAATTAAAGAGGATCCTACATCCATAGTATCTACAACCCAATTAAAGAGGATCCTACATCCATAGTATCTACAACCCAATTAAAGAGGGTCCTACATCCATAGTATCTACAACCCAATTAAAGAGGATCCTACATCCATAGTATCTACAACCCAATTAGAGGATCCTACATCCATAGTATCTACAACCCAATTAGAGGATCCTACATCCATAGTATCTACAACCCAATTAGAGGATCCTACATCCATAGTATCTACAACCCAATTAAAGAGGATCCTACATCCGAAAATGAACATGTCGTGAGATTTTACCCAGACCTCAAGTGGTCTCCTGATACGGTTTAAACATTGTTATGGACTTGAAGTGTGATTTATTTTTTATTTTTTTGAGAATAAAAACCTGAGAAAATTGGGGGAGGAATAAAATTGAGAAAATAGAGGCTCCTAGAGACGCTACAATATCAGTTGTTACGTGCATCTGTCCATGAGAGATTATTATAACCTCTGATCTTGGATCAGATCACTTTGTAAAAAATATCTCAGTTCTGCCCAACTCTTATGAGCTACTGTGACGATGTAATTTCATGTTCCATGATAACAAAGTGTGTGTGTGTGTGTGTGTGTGTGTGTGTGTGTGTGTGTGTGTGTGTGTGTGTGTTCCAGGGTAAAAATACAGAAGCCAACCATATGAGAGAGAGAACCAATGAGTCTCAGTTGAAGATTAAAGAGTTGGAACACAACATCAGCAAACACCGTAAAGACAGTCAGGAGGCTGCTGCTAAGGTACAGTTACTGATCAACAACATACACAGTAAAGACAGTCAGTTACTGATCATCAAACACCGTAAAGACAGTCAGGAGGCTGCTGCTAAGGTACAGTTACTGATCAACAACATACACAGTAAAGACAGTCAGTTAAGGTACAGTTACTGATCAACAACAAACACAGTAAAGACAGTCAGAGGCTGCTGCTAAGGTACAGTTACTGATCAACAACAAACACAGTAAAGACAGTCAGTTACTGATCATCAAGGTACAGTTACTGATCAACAGGATACACAGTAAAGACAGTCAGTTACTGATCAACATACACCGTAAAGACAGTCAGTTACTGATCATTACTGATCATCAATCAGAAAGACAGTCAGTTACTGATCATCAAAACATACACAAAGACAGTCAGGAGGCTGCTGCTAAGGTACAGTTACTGATCAACAACAAAACACCTAAAGACAGTCAGTTACCGATGATCAACAACAAACACAGTAAAGAGGTTGTTGCTAGTCAGTTACTGATCATCAAACACACAGTAAAGACAGTCAGGAGGCTGCTGCTAAGGCATACAGTTACTGATCAACAACATACACAGTAAAGACAGTCAGTTACTGATCATCAAAAACACAGTAAAGACAGTCAGTCAGGATCAACATACACAGTAAACTAAGGTACAGTTACTGATCAACAAACACAGTAAAGACAGTCAGTTACTGATCAACATCAACAACATACACCGTAAAGACAGTCAGGAGGCTGCTGCTAAGGTACAGTTACTGATCAAACAATATACACAGTAAAGACATCAGTTACTAATCAACAACAACACAGTAAAGACAGTCAGTTAATAACAACATACACCGTAAAGACAGTCAGAGGCTGCAAACACAGTAAAGACAGTCAGTTACTGATCAACAACATACACAGTAAAGACAGTCAGTTACTGATCAACAACATACACAGTAAAGACAGTCAGTTACTGATCAACAACATACACAGTAAAGACAGTCAGTTACTGATCAACAACAACATACACAGTAAAGACAGTCAGTTACTGATCAACAACAACATACACTGTAAAGACAGTCAGTTACTGATCAACAACAACATACACTGTAAAGACAGTCAGTTACTGATCAACAACATACACAGTAAAGACAGTCAGTTACTGATCAACAACATACACCGTAAAGACAGTCAGTTACTGATCAACAACATACACAGTAAAGACAGTCAGTTACTGATCAACAACATACACAGTAAAGACAGTCAGTTACTGATCAACAACATACACAGTAAAGACAGTCAGTTACTGATCAACAACATACACAGTAAAGACAGTCAGTTACTGATCAACAACAACATACACAGTAAAGACAGTCAGTTAAAGACAGTCAGAGGTTGCTGCTAAGGTACAGTTACTGATCAACAACAACAAACACCGTAAAGACAGTCAGTTACTGATCAATAACATACACCGTAAAGACAGCCAGTTACTGATCAACAACATACACAGTAAAGACAGTCAGGAGGCTGCTAAGGCACAGTTACTGACCAACAACATACACAGACAGTCATTACTGATCAACAAACACAGTAAAGACAGTCAGTTACTGATCAACAACATACACCGTAAAGACAGTCAGTTACTTATCAACAACATACACAGTAAAGACAGTCAGTTACTGATCAACAACAACAAACACTGTAAAGACAGTCAGTTACTGATCAACAACAACAAACACAGTAAAGACAGTCAGTTACTGATCAACAACATACACAGTAAAGACAGTCAGTTACTGAACAACAACAACAAACAGTAAAGACAGTCAGTTACTGAACAACAACAACAAACACTGTAAAGACAGTCAGTTACTGATCAACAACATACACAGTAAAGACAGTCAGTTACTGATCAACAACAACAAACACAGTAAAGACAGTCAGTTACTGATCAACAACAACAAACACAGTAAAGACAGTCAGTTACTGAACAACAACAACAAACACTGTAAAGACAGTCAGTTACTGAACAACAACAACAAACACTGTAAAGACAGTCAGTTACTGAACAACAACAACAAACACTGTAAAGACAGTCAGTTACTGATCAACATACACAGTAAAGACAGTCAGTTACTGATCAACAACATACACAGTAAAGACAGTCAGTTACTGAACAACAACAACAAACAGTAAAGACAGTCAGTTACTGAACAACAACAACAAACACTGTAAAGACAGTCAGTTACTGAACAACAACAACAAACACTGTAAAGACAGTCAGTTACTGAACAACAACAACAAACACTGTAAAGACAGTCAGTTACTGAACAACAACAACAAACACTGTAAAGACAGTCAGTTACTGAACAACAACAACAAACACTGTAAAGACAGTCAGTTACTGAACAACAACAACAAACACTGTAAAGACAGTCAGTTACTGATCAACAACATACACAGTAAAGACAGTCAGTTACTGAACAACAACAACAAACAGTAAAGACAGTCAGTTACTGAACAACAACAACAAACACAGTAAAGACAGTCAGTTACTGAACAACAACAACAAACACTGTAAAGACAGTCAGTTACTGAACAACAACAACAAACACTGTAAAGACAGTCAGTTACTGAACAACAACAACAAACACTGTAAAGACAGTCAGTTACTGATCAACAACAACAAACACAGTAAAGACAGTCAGTTACTGATCAACAACAACAAACACTGTAAAGACAGTCAGTTACTGAACAACAACAACAAACACTGTAAAGACAGTCAGTTACTGAACAACAACAACAAACACTGTAAAGACAGTCAGTTACTGAACAACAACAACAAACACTGTAAAGACAGTCAGTTACTGAACAACAACAACAAACACTGTAAAGACAGTCAGTTACTGAACAACAACAACAAACACTGTAAAAGACAGTCAGTTACTGATCAACAACAAACACAGTAAAGACGATCAGTTACTGACGTCAACTCTGCTTTCTCATCTCCATGCGTCTCCTCATCTCTTTGTTGTTCATATTCTGTCTGTTTCCAGATCAGTGTTGTCTCTTCAGAAGAGAACTAAATCCACAGCACTAGATGTTCCCTTCTGTTAGAGGAACGTGAGTCGTGTTCCGCTAGCCAGACTAACATCTATTTTCCCTCTCTATCCATCCCTCTCCCTGTCCTCTATCCATCTCTCTCACTATCCATCTCTCCCTGTCCTCTATCCATCCCTCTCTATCCATCTCTCCATCTCTCTCCCTGTCCTCTATCCATCTCTCTCTCTGTCCTCTATCCATCTCTCTCCCTGTCCTCTATCCATCTCTCTACCTGTCCTCTATCCATCTCTCTACCTGTCCTCTATCCATCTCTCTACCTGTCCTCTATCCATCTCTCTACCTGTCCTCTATCCATCTCTCTACCTGTCCTCTATCCATCTCTCTACCTGTCCTCTATCCATCTCTCTACCTGTCCTCTATCCATCTCTCTCCCTGTCCTCTATCCATCTCTCTCCCTGTCCTCTATCCATCTCTCTCCCTGTCCTCTATCCATCGCTCTCCCTGTCCTCTATCCATCTCTCTCCCTGTCCTCTATCCATCTCTCTCCCTGTCCTCTATCCATCTCTCTCCCTGTCCTCTATCCATCTCTCTCCCTGTCCTCTATCCATCTCTCTCCCTGTCCTCTATCCATCTCTCTCCCTGTCCTCTTTCCTTCTCTCTCCCTGTCCTCTATCCATCTCTCTCCCTGTCCTCTATCCATCTCTCTACCTGTCCTCTATCCATCTCTCTACCTGTCCTCTATCCATCTCTCTACCTGTCCTCTATCCATCTCTCTACCTGTCCTCTATCCATCTCTCTCCCTGTCCTCTATCCATCTCTCTCCCTGTCCTCTATCCATCCCTCTCTCCAGGTGTCTCGTATGTTAGAGGAACACGAGTGGATCAGTCAGGAGAGAGGCCTGTTCGGCCAGCCCAACACGGGATACGACTTCAAGGTCAACAACCCTAAAGAGGCGGGCCAGAGGCTGAGGAAGCTGGAAGAGTCCAAGACACGACTGGAGAGATCTGTCAACAAGAGAGCCATGAACATGTTGAGTCAGGCTGAGGAGAGGGTGAGTTTAGGGAGGTGTGTGTGGTCAGGCTGAGGAGAGGGTGACTTTGGGGAGGTGTGGGGTCAGGCTGAGGAGAGGGTGAGTTTAGGGAGGTGTGTGTGGTCAGGCTGAGGGTGAGTTTGAGGGAGGGTGTGTGTGTGGGCTGAAGAGAAGGAGTAGGATTTGGGGTGGTCAGGCAGGGAAGGGGAGTTTGAGGGAGGTGTGTGGTCGGGGCTGAGGAGGGGAGTTTGGGGAGGTGTGTGTGGTCAGGCTGAGGAGAGGTGAGTTTGGGGAGGTGTGTGTGGTCAGGCTGAGGAGAGGGGAGTTTGGGGAGGTGTGTGTGGTCAGGCTGAGGAGGGTGAGTGTGGTCAGGCTGAGGAGAGGGGGTGGATGTGGTCAGGCTGAGGAGAGGGGGAGTTTGGGGAGGGGTGTGTGGTCAGGCTGAGGAGAGGGGGAGTTTAGGGAGGGGTGTGGTCAGGCTGAGGAGAGGGGGAGTTTAGGGAGGGGTGTGGTCAGGCTGAGGAGAGGGGGAGTTTAGGGAGGTGTGTGGTCAGGCTGAGGAGAGGGGAGTTTAGGGAGGGGTGTGGTCAGGCTGAGGAGAGGGTGAGTTTAGGGAGGGGTGTGGTCAGGCTGAGGGGAGGGTGAGTTTGGGGAGGTGTGTGGTCAGGCTGAGGAGAGGGTGAGTTTGGGGAGGGGTGTGGTCAGGCTGAGGAGAGGGTGAGTTTGGGGAGGGTGTGTGGTCAGGCTGAGGAGAGGGTG
>NW_026286450.1:0-60989 GCF_023373465.1 Oncorhynchus keta | reverse complement strand
AGACCCTCTCCCACCCCTCTCCTTTGTGTGAGCTCCCATCAGACCCTCTCCTACCCCTCTCCTTTGTGTGAGCTCCCATCAGACCCTCTCCCACCCCTCTCCTTTGTGTGAGCTCCCATCAGACCCTCTCCCACCCCTCTCCTTTGTGTGAGCTCCCATCAGACCCTCTCCTACCCCTCTCCTTTGTGTGAGCTCCCATCAGACCCTCTCCCACCCCTCTCCTTTGTGTGAGCTCCCATCAGACCCTCTCCTACCCCTCTCCTTTGTGTGAGCTCCCATCAGACCCTCTCCCACCCCTCTCCTTTGTGTGAGCTCCCATCAGACCCTCTCCCACCCCCTCTCCTTTGTGAGCTCCCATCAGACCCTCTCCTTCTCCTTTGTGAGCTCCCATCAGACCCTCAGACCCTCTCCCCTCTCCCACCCCTCTCCTTTGTGTGAGCTCCCATCAGACCCTCTCCTACCCCTCTCCTTTGTGTGAGCTCCCATCAGACCCTCTCCCACCCCTCTTTGTGAGCTCCCATCAGACCCTTGTGTGAGCTCCCAGCTCAGACCCTCTCCTACCCCTCTCTCCCATCAGACCCTCTCCCACCCTCTCCTTTGTGTGAGCTCCCATCAGACCCTCTCCCTACCCCTCTCCTTTGTGTGAGCTCCCATCAGACCCTCTCCTACCCCCTCTCCTTTGTGAGCTCCCATCAGACCCTCTCCCTACCCCTCTCCTTTGTGTGATCAGACCCCCACCCTCAGACCCTCTCCCACCCCTCTCCTTTGTGTGGCTCCCATCAGACCCTCTCCTACCCCTCTCCTTTGTGTGAGCTCCCATCTCCTTGTGTGGACCCTCTCCCACCCCTCTCCTTTGTGAGCTGGGCTCCCATCAGACCCTCTCCCCTCTCCTTTGTGAGCTCCCATCAGACCCTCTCCACCCCTCTCCTTTGTGTGAGCTCCCATCAGACCCTCTCCACCCCTCTCCTTTGTGTGGGCTCCCCATCAGACCCTCTCCCACCCCTCTCCTTTGTGTGAGCTCCCATCAGACCCTCTCCCACCCCTCTCCTTTGTGTGAGCTCCCATCAGACCCTCTCCTACCCCTCTCCTTTGTGTGAGCTCCCATCAGACCCTCTCCTACCCCTCTCCTTTGTGTGGGCTCCCATTTCCCACCCCTGTGAGACCCTCTCCCACCCCTCTCCTTTGTGTGGGCTCCCATCAGACCTCTCCCACCCCTCTCCTTTGTGTGAGCTCCCATCAGACCCTCTCCACCTCTCCCACCCCTCTCCTTTGTGTGGGCTCCCATCAGACCCTCTCCTACCCCTCTCCTTTGTGTGAGCTCCCATCAGACCCTCTCCCACCCCTCTCCTTTGTGTGGCTCCCATCAGACCCTCTCCCCACCCCTTTTGTGTCCCATCAGACCCTCTCCCACCCCTCTCCTTTGCTCCCATCAGACCCTCTCCCTACCCCTCTCCTTTGTGTGAGCTCCCAGACCCTCTCCCACCCCTTTGTGTGAGCTCCCATCAGACCCTCTCCCACCCCTCTCCTTTGTGTGAGCTCCCATCAGACCCTCTCCCACCCCTCTCCTTTGTGTGAGCTCCCATCAGACCCTCTCCCACCCCTCTCCTTTGTGTGGGCTCCCATCAGACCCTCTCCCCCCTCTCCTTTGTGTGGGCTCCCATCAGACCCTCCTTGTGTGGGCTCCCATCAGACCCTCTCCTACCCCCTCTCCTTTGTGTGAGCTCACATCAGACCCTCTCCCACCCCTCTCCTTTGTGTGAGCTCCCATCAGACCCTCTCCCACCCCTCCCACCCCTCTCCCACCCCTCCTTTGTGTGAGCTCCCATCAGACCCTCTCCCCCCTCTCCTTTGTGTGACCCCTCTCCTTTTTGTGTGAGCTCCCATCAGACCCTCTCCCACCCCTCTCCTTTGTGTGAGCTCCCATCAGACCCTCTCCTACCCCTCTCCTTTGTGTGAGCGCCCATCAAACCGCCATCGATCCCACAGTGTCATTGTGTGAGAAGGTTATCTATGTGGGCATCCAATCTCCAGCTGCTGTTGTGTTTGAGCAGGAACAGAGCAGGGGTTCTGTTAACACTGAGAGGAACATCCACTCTGTGGGCCAACCAGACTCTGCACCCTGCCTCTCGTCAAATGACCACTTTCACACTCAGTTAGTCTTTCAGTAATAGATGTATTGAGTCCATCCGTGTGAAATAGACAACTCATTCATTATGTTTTCCCATCAGCGTGGATTATGAAGGTTAAATCAACTCAGAGAAAATTAATGCTTGGCCACTCCCCCAACCCCCACCCCCACCCTATAGCCTCACACAGCCCCAGCCTATAGCCTCACACAGCCCCAGCCTATAGCCTCACACAGCCCCAGCCTATAGCCTCACACAGCCCCAGCCTATAGCCTCACACAGCCCCAGCCTATAGCCTCACACAGCCCCAGCCTATAGCCTCACACAGCCCCAGACCTATAGCCTCACACAGCCCCAGCCTATAGCCTCACACAGTCCCACCCTATAGCCTCACACAGTCCCAGCCTATAGCCTCACACACAGCATAGTCCCACCAGCTAGCCTATAGCCTCACACAGTCCCACCCTATAGCCTCACACAGTCCCAGCCTATAGCCTCACACAGCCCCAGCCTATAGCCTCACACAGTCCCACCTATAGCCTCACACAGTCCCACCTATAGCCTCACACAGTCCCAGCCTATAGCCTATAGCACACAGCCCCAGCCTATAGCCTCACACAGTCCCAGCCTATAGCCTCACACAGCCCCACCCTATAGCCTCACACAGCCCCAGCCTATAGCCTCACACAGCCCCAGCCTATAGCCTCACACAGTCCCAGCCTATAGCCTCACACAGCCCCACCCTATAGCCTCACACAGCCCCAGCCTATAGCCTCACACAGCCCCACCCTATAGCCTCACACAGCCCCACCCTATAGCCTCACACAGCCCCACCCTATAGCCTCACACAGCCCCAGCCTATAGCCTCACACAGCCCCAGCCTATAGCCTCACACAGCCCCAGCCTATCTGGCTCAGAAATGAATGATCCTATTTATGTTAATGCATACATGAGCGTTACACAGGTTTTCCCATGATAAGGCGATAGGTTAATGAAATGCTCGTTTCATTTTGCCAGTTGTTTTCTCTGCAAAGTTACGATAAGTAGCAAACCAACCAAGCCTGTAATTACAATCTTCCAGAAACCCAGCCAATCTGAGTAGAAATCTCACCATCCAATTACAAGATGTAATAATTTAGCAGTCAAGCTGGTAATGAGGTCTAATACTCATGCATGTGGTAATCCCCGGATGCTGACTCTATCAGATGTTAGCTTTGTAATTATATGAGAGAAGAAAAAAAATCATTATTTAATGTTGAAGTAGAAAATGAGGTTGGTTGGGAGTTAATTTTCTCTCTGCTCTGTGAAGCGGAGACAAGAATTTAATGATTTAATTACAGTTGTTAGCTTTTTTTTTTTTTTTTTTTTTTTTTTGCGAGAGGCTTAAATTGAGCTAAGCATTTTCATAGCCTGACATCAAGAGTTGGGAACATCAAAGATTTTGACAGCATACAAAATGATGAGCAGGCCGCCGGCCCCAGAGTCAGAGGAGGGAGAATCTCCTCGGCATTTTGAACAGCAGAGGAAAACGCTTCTCTTCTCATTGCCAAGGTAACCACAGCCAGGGGACACAAGCCTGCTAGATAAAAGCAAAATCAACACATATTAACCGCTGAGCTTTTCTCCACTGGTCGCTGATCCACTGTACGTGAATCAGTCATATCAGATTACTATGACAGTCATGGTGAAGACTAAATGGAAAGCATCCGCCTGCATCAAAAGGACAATATAGTTTTCTTCCCACCTTTTAGAATTTCAAAACAGGCTATGAGTGGTGCTATAGCCTCTGATCTCCATATATCCTTTATGGAGAGAGAAACAGCAAACACATTCCTCAGAGTAAATCCCTAGAAAGAGGAATGGATGGTCTGACTGCCAGTTAAAGAACTGCTTTGAGCCATGTGTGATTCAACTGCCCAGCAACACACTGCAGCTACTTGGTTATTCAGGCTGGGATGGAGGAATGGAGGGATGCTTGGAGAGAGAGAGAGAGAGAGAGAGAGAGAGACAGAGAGAGAGAGGAAGAGAGAGAGAGAGAGGAGACAGAGAGAGAGAGAGAGAGAGAGAGAGAGAGACAGAGAGACAGAGAGACAGAGAGAGAGAGACAGAGAGAGAGAGAGAGAGAGAGAGAGAGAGAGAGAGAGAGAGAGAGAGAGAGAGAGAGAGAGAGAGAGAGAGAGAGACAGAGACAGAGAGAGAGAGAGAGAGAGAGACAGAGAGAGAGAGAGAGAGAGCAGACCATTTTATATTGGCCCTGTTTGACGACCAAACATCTAGACTGCCTGTCTCCTTTCTTTCCTCAACACATTTCTACAGAGTTGTTCTGGTTTACTTCCAGGCTTGGAACTCTATAACTGGGATTCTATAACTTCCCATTCAACAACTTCCTTCCAGGCTTGGAACTATATAACTGGGATTCTATAACTTCCCATTCAACAACTTCCTTCCAGGCTTGGAACTCTATAACTGGGATTCTATAACTTCCTATTCAACAACTTCCTTCCAGGCTTGGAACTCTTCATCTGGGATTCTATAACTTCCCATTCAACAACTTCCTTCCAGGCTTGGAACTCCTCATCTGGGATTCTATAACTTCCCATTCAACAACTTCCTTCCAAGCTTGGAACTCTATAACTGGGATTCTATAACTTCCCATTCAACAACTTCCTTCCAAGCTTGGAACTCTATAACTGGGATTCTATAACTTCCCATTCAACAACTTCCTTCCAGGCTTGGAACTCCTCATCTGGGATTCTATAACTGCCCATTCAACAACTTCCTTCCAAGCTTGGAACTCTATAACTGGGATTCTATAACTTCCTATTCAACAACTTCCTTCCAGGCTTGGAACTCCTCATCTGGGATTCTATAACTTCCCATTCAACAACTTCCTTCCAGGCTTGGAACTCTATAACTGGGATTCTATAACTTCCCATTCAACAACTTCCTTCCAGGCTTGGAACTCCTCATCTGGGATTCTATAACTTCCCATTCAACTCCCTGTCCACTCTGCTCCTCTCTGTCTCCCTGTCCACTCTGCTCCTCTCTGTCTCCCTGTTCACTCTGCTCCTCTCTGTCGCCCTGTCCAATCTGCTCCTCTCTGCCTCCCTGTCCTCTTTGCTCCTCTCTGCCTCCCTGTCCACTCTGCTCCTCTCTGTCTCCCTGTCCACTCTGCTCCTCTCTGTCTCCCTGTCCACTCTGCTCCTCTCTGTCTCCCTGTCCACTCTGCTCCTCTCTGTCTCCCTGTCCACTCTGCTCCTCTCTGTCTCCTCTCTGTTTAACGGCAAATAGCATTCTCTGTCATTTTGTTAATTATTTTCAAGTTTTCATATAATTATCTTTTGTTTTCTTCTGATTTGGTTGTGTCTAATTGTGCTGCTGTCCTGGGGCTCTGTGGGGTGTGTTTGTGAACAGAGCCCCAGGACCAGCTTGCTTAGGGGACTCTTCTCCAGGTTCATCTCTCTGTAGGTGATGGCTTTGTTGTGGAAGGTTTGGGAATCACTCCTTTTCGGTGGTTGTAGAATTTAACAACTCTTTTCTGGATTTGGATAAATATCTCCCTAATTCTGCTCTGCATGCATTATTTGGTGTTTTACGTTGTACACAGAGGATATTTAGCAGAATTCTCTATGCAGAGTCTCGATTTGGTGTTCATCCCATTTTGTGAATTCTTGGTTGGTGATCGGACCCCAGACCTCACAACCATAAAAGGCAATCGGGGTTTCAGAGGACCAAGACTCCCCCTTCCCTCTCTCAGTGACCTCTGTGTCATATTCAAGCGATAAAAGACAATGAAATAGGCATTGAAACTGATAGCGTAGACAGTTAGTAGCCCTGAGTCATGAGTGAAAACATAGATGATCAACCCAGTGTAAATATAACCATATGAACATGACTCTCCATGCTACTGTAGAAAGCACAGTCATAAATAAAAAGAGACTGACGGCAGTGTCTTATAGCTGTGTAATGGAAAACAGATGCAGGGATTGGAGGATTATCCCATTCTTCAAGACCATCTTTAAATCCATGTCAACCATGAGAACACATTCTGCTATCTGTGGGTAGATAGAACACTTCCTTAGTGATGATGTGATAGAACACATTCTGCTATCTGTGGGTAGATAGAACACATTCTGCTATCTGTGGGTAGATAGAACACTTCCTTAGTAATGATGTGATAGAACACTTCCTTAGTGATGATGTGATAGAACACTTCCTTAGTGATGGATGTGATAGAACACTTCCTTAGTGATGGTTGTGATAGAACACTTCCTTAGTGATGGTGTGATAGAACACTTCCTTAGTGATGATGTGATAGAACACTTCCTTAGTGATGGTTAGATAGAACACTTCCTTAGTAATGATGTGATAGAACACTTCCTTAGTGATGATGTGATAGAACACTTCCTTAGTGATGGTTGTGATAGAACACTTCCTTAGTGATGGTGTGATAGAACACTTCCTTAGTGATGATGTGATAGAACACTTCCTTAGTGATGATGTGATAGAACACTTCCTTAGTGATGATGTGATAGAACACTTCCTTAGTGATGATGTGATAGAACACTTCCTTAGTGATGATGTGATAGAACACTTCCTTAGTGATGATGTGATAGAACACTTCCTTAGTGATGATGTGATAGAACACTTCCTTAGTGATGATGTGATAGAACACTTCCTTAGTGATGATGTGATAGAACACTTCCTTAGTGATGATGTGATAGAACACTTCCTTAGTGATGATGTGATAGAACACTTCCTTAGTGATGATGTGATAGAACACTTCCTTAGTGATGATGTGATAGAACACTTCCTTAGTGATGGATGTGATAGAACACTTCCTTAGTGATGATGTGATAGAACACTTCCTTAGTGATGATGTGATAGAACACTTCCTTAGTGATGATGTGATAGAACACTTCCTTAGTGATGATGTGATAGAACACTTCCTTAGTGATGATGTGATAGAACACTTCCTTAGTGATGATGTGATAGAACACTTCCTTAGTGATGATGTGATAGAACACATTCTGCTATCTGTGGGTAGATAGAACACTTCCTTAGTGATGATGTGATAGAACACTTCCTTAGTGATGATGTGATAGAACACTTCCTTAGTGATGGATGTGATAGAACACTTCCTTAGTGATGATGTGATAGAACACTTCCTTAGTGATGGATGTGATAGAACACTTCCTTAGTGATGATGTGATAGAACACTTCCTTAGTGATGGTGTGATAGAACACTTCCTTAGTGATGGTGTGATAGAACACTTCCTTAGTGATGGATGTGATAGAACACTTCCTTAGTGATGGATGTGATAGAACACTTCCTTAGTGATGGATGTGATAGAACACTTCCTTAGTGATGGATGTGATAGAACACTTCCTTAGTGATGATGTGATAGAACACTTCCTTAGTGATGGATGTGATAGAACACTTCCTTAGTGATGGATGTGATAGAACACTTCCTTAGTGATGGATGTGATAGAACACTTCCTTAGTGATGGATGTGATAGAACACTTCCTTAGTGATGATGTGATAGAACACTTCCTTGGTGATGGATGTGATAGAACACTTCATTAGTGATGGATGTGATAGAACACTTCCTTAGTGATGGATGTGATAGAACACTACCTTAGTGATGATGTGATAGAACACTTCCTTAGTGATGGATGTGATAGAACACTTCCTTAGTGATGATGTGATAGAACACTTCCTTAGTGATGATGTGATAGAACACTTCATTAGTGATGGATGTGATAGAACACTTCCTTAGTGATGGATGTGATAGAACACTACCTTAGTGATGATGTGATAGAACACTTCCTTAGTGATGATGTGATAGAACACTTCCTTAGTGATGATGTGATAGAACACTTCCTTAGTGATGATGTGATAGAACACTACCTTAGTGATGATGTGATAGAACACTTCCTTAGTGATGATGTGATAGAACACTTCCTTAGTGATGGTTGTGATAGAACACTTCCTTAGTGATGATGTGATAGAACACTTCCTTAGTGATGATGTGATAGAACACTTCCTTAGTGATGATGTGATAGAACACTTCCTTAGTGATGATGTGATAGAACACTTCCTTAGTGATGATGTGATAGAACACTTCCTTAGTAATGATGTGATAGAACACATTCTGCTATCTGTGGGTAGATAGAATACTTCCTTAGTGATGATGTGATAGAACACTTCATTAGTGATGATGTGATAGAACACTTCCTTAGTGATGATGTGATAGAACACATTCTGCTACCTGTGGGTAGATAGAACACTTCCTTAGTGATGATGTGATAGAACACTTCCTTAGTGATGATGTGATAGAACACATTCTGCTACCTGTGGGTAGATAGAACACTTCCTTAGTAATGATGTGATAGAACACATTCTGCTATCTGTGGGTAGATAGAACACTTCCTTAGTAATGATGTGATAGAACACATTCTGCTATCTGTGGGTAGATAGAATACTTCCTTAGTGATGATGTGATAGAACACTTCATTAGTGATGATGTGATAGAACACATTCTGCTACCTGTGGGTAGATAGAACACTTCCTTAGTAATGATGTGATAGAACACATTCTGCTATCTGTGGGTAGATAGAACACATTCTGCTATCTGTGGGTAGATAGAATACTTCCTTAGTGATGATGTGATAGAACACTTCATTAGTGATGATGTGATAGAACACATTCTGCTATCTGTGGGTAGATAGAACACTTCCTTAGTAATGATGTGATAGAACACTTCCTTAGTAATGATGTGATAGAACACTTCCTTAGTGATGATGTGATAGAACACTACCTTAGTGATGGATGTGATAGAACACTACCTTAGTGATGGATGTGATAGAACACTTCCTTAGTGATGATGTGATAGAACACTTCCTTAGTGATGATGTGATAGAACACTTCCTTAGTGATGGATGTGATAGAACACTTCCTTAGTGATGGATGTGATAGAACACTTCCTTAGTGATGGATGTGATAGAACACTTCCTTAGTGATGATGTGATAGAACACTTCCTTAGTGATGATGTGATAGAACACTTCCTTAGTGATGGATGTGATAGAATACTTCCTTAGTGATGATGTGATAGAACACTTCCTTAGTGATGATGTGATAGAACACATTCTGCTATCTGTGGGTAGATAGAACACTTCCTTAGTGATGATGTGATAGAACACATTCTGCTACCTGTGGGTAGATAGAACACTTCCTTAGTGATGATGTGATAGAATACTTCCTTAGTGATGATGTGATAGAATACTTCCTTAGTGATGATGTGATAGAACACTTCCTTAGTGATGATGTGATAGAACACTTCCTTAGTGATGATGTGATAGAACACTTCATTAGTGATGATGTGATAGAACACTTCCTTAGTGATGATGTGATAGAACACTTCCTTAGTGATGATGTGATAGAACACTTCATTAGTGATGATGTGATAGAACACTTCCTTAGTGATGATGTGATAGAACACTTCCTTAGTAATGATGTGATAGAACACTTCCTTAGTGATGATGTGATAGAACACTTCCTTAGTGATGGATGTGATAGAACACTTCCTTAGTGATGGATGTGATAGAATACTTCCTTAGTGATGATGTGATAGAACACTTCCTTAGTGATGGATGTGATAGAACACTTCCTTAGTGATGGATGTGATAGAACACTTCCTTAGTGATGGATGTGATAGAACACTTCCTTAGTGATGGATGTGATAGAATACTTCCTTAGTGATGATGTGATAGAACACTTCCTTAGTGATGGATGTGATAGAATACTTCCTTAGTGATGAATTGATAGAACACTACCTTAGTGATGGATGTGATAGAACACTTCATTAGTGATGGATGTGATAGAACACTTCCTTAGTGATGATTTGATAGAACACTACCTTAGTGATGGATGTGATAGAACACTTCATTAGTGATGGATGTGATAGAACACTTCCTTAGTGATGATGTGATAGAACACTTCCTTAGTGATGGATGTGATAGAACACTTCCTTAGTGATGATGTGATAGAACACTTCCTTAGTGATGATGTGATAGAACACTTCCTTAGTGATGATGTGATAGAACACTTCCTTAGTGATGGATGTGATAGAACACTTCCTTAGTGATGATGTGATAGAACACTTCCTTAGTGATGATGTGATAGAACACTTCCTTAGTGATGATGTGATAGAACACTTCATTAGTGATGGATGTGATAGAACACTTCCTTAGTGATGATGTGATAGAACACTTCCTTAGTGATGGATGTGATAGAACACTTCCTTAGTGATGATGTGATAGAACACTTCCTTAGTGATGGATGTGATAGAACACTTCCTTAGTGATGATGTGATAGAACACTTCCTTAGTGATGGATGTGATAGAACACTTCCTTAGTGATGATGTGATAGAACACTTCCTTAGTGATGATGTGATAGAACACTTCCTTAGTGATGATGTGATAGAACACTTCCTTAGTGATGGATGTGATAGAACACTTCCTTAGTGATGATGTGATAGAACACTTCCTTAGTGATGATGTGATAGAACACTTCCTTAGTGATGGATGTGATAGAACACTTCCTTAGTGATGATGTGATAGAACACTTCCTTAGTGATGATGTGATAGAACACTTCCTTAGTGATGGATGTGATAGAACACTTCCTTAGTGATGATGTGATAGAACACTTCCTTAGTGATGATGTGATAGAACACTTCCTTAGTGATGATGTGATAGAACACTTCCTTAGTGATGGATGTGATAGAACACTTCCTTAGTGATGATGTGATAGAACACTTCCTTAGTGATGATGTGAGAGAACACTACCTTAGTGATGGATGTGATAGAACACTTCCTTAGTGATGATGTGATAGAACACTTCCTTAGTGATGGATGTGATAGAATACTTCCTTAGTGATGATGTGATAGAACACTTCCTTAGTGATGATGTGATAGAACACTTCCTTAGTGATGATGTGATAGAACACTTCCTTAGTGATGGTTGTGATAGAACACTTCCTTAGTGATGATGTGATAGAACACTTCCTTAGTGATGGTTGTGATAGAACACTTCCTTAGTGATGATGTGATAGAACACTTCCTTAGTGATGATGTGATAGAACACTTCCTTAGTGATGGATGTGATAGAACACTTCCTTAGTGATGGATGTGATAGAACACTTCCTTAGTGATGGATGTGATAGAACACTTCCTTAGTGATGGATGTGATAGAACACTTCCTTAGTGATGATGTGATAGAACACATTCTGCTATCTGTGGGTAGATAGAACACTTCCTTAGTGATAATGTGATAGAACACATTCTGCTATCTGTGGGTAGATAGAACACTTCCTTAGTGATGATGTGATAGAACACTTCCTTAGTGATGATGTGATAGAACACTTCCTTAGTGATGGATGTGATAGAACACTTCCTTAGTGATGATGTGATAGAACACTTCCTTAGTGATGATGTGATAGAACACTTCCTTAGTGATGATGTGATAGAACACTTCCTTAGTGATGATGTGATAGAACACTTCCTTAGTGATGATGTGATAGAACACTTCCTTAGTGATGATGTGATAGAACACTTCCTTAGTGATGGTTGTGATAGAACACTTCCTTAGTGATGATGTGATAGAACACTTCCTTAGTGATGGTTGTGATAGAACACTTCCTTAGTGATGATGTGATAGAACACTTCCTTAGTGATGATGTGATAGAACACTTCCTTAGTGATGATGTGATAGAACACTTCCTTAGTGATGGTTGTGATAGAACACTTCCTTAGTGATGATGTGATAGAACACTTCCTTAGTGATGGTTGTGATAGAACACTTCCTTAGTGATGATGTGATAGAACACTTCCTTAGTGATGATGTGATAGAACACTTCCTTAGTGATGGTTGTGATAGAACACGTCCTTAGTGATGGATGTGATAGAACACTACCTTAGTGATGATGTGATAGAACACTTCCTTAGTGATGATGTGATAGAACACTTCCTTAGTGATGATGTGATAGAACACATTCTGCTATCTGTGGGTAGATAGAACACTTCCTTAGTGATGGATGTGATAGAACACTTCCTTAGTGATGATGTGATAGAACACTTCCTTAGTGATGATGTGATAGAACACTTCCTTAGTGATGATGTGATAGAACACGTCCTTAGTGATGGTTGTGATAGAACACTTCCTTAGTGATGGATGTGATAGAACACTACCTTAGTGATGATGTGATAGAACACTTCCTTAGTGATGGTTGTGATAGAACACTTCCTTAGTGATGATGTGATAGAACACTTCCTTAGTGATGATGTGATAGAACACTTCCTTAGTGATGGATGTGATAGAACACTTCCTTAGTGATGATGTGATAGAACACTTCCTTAGTGATGATGTGATAGAACACTTCCTTAGTGATGATGTGATAGAACACTTCCTTAGTGATGGATGTGATAGAACACTTCCTTAGTGATGATGTGATAGAACACTTCCTTAGTGATGATGTGATAGAACACTTCCTTAGTGATGATGTGATAGAACACTTCCTTAGTGATGATGTGATAGAACACTTCCTTAGTGATGATGTGATAGAACACTTCCTTAGTGATGATGTGATAGAACACTTCATTAGTGATGATGTGATAGAACACTACCTTAGTGATGATGTGATAGAACACTTCCTTAGTGATGGTTGTGATAGAACACTTCCTTAGTGATGATGTGATAGAACACTACCTTAGTGATGATGTGATAGAACACTTCCTTAGTGATGGATGTGATAGAACACTTCCTTAGTGATGATGTGATAGAACACTACCTTAGTGATGATGTGATAGAACACTTCCTTAGTGATGGATGTGATAGAACACTTCATTAGTGATGGATGTGATAGAACACTTCCTTAGTGATGATGTGATAGAACACTTCCTTAGTGATGATGTGATAGAACACATTCTGCTATCTATCGAAATATAGAACACTTCCTTAGTGATGATGTGATAGAACACTTCCTTAGTGATGGATGTGATAGAACACTTCCTTAGTGATGGTTGTGATAGAACACTTCCTTAGTGATGATGTGATAGAACACTTCCTTAGTGATGGAGGTGATAGAATACTTCCTTAGTGATGATGTGATAGAACACTTCCTTAGTGATGGATGTGATAGAACACTTCATTAGTGATGGTTGTGATAGAACACTTCCTTAGTGATGATTTGATAGAACACTTCCTTAGTGATGGTTGTGATAGAACACTTCCTTAGTGATGATTTGATAGAACACTACCTTAGTGATGGATGTGATAGAACACTTCATTAGTGATGGATGTGATAGAACACTTCCTTAGTGATGGATGTGATAGAATACTTAGTGATGGATGTGATAGAATACTTCCTTAGTGATGATTTGTTAGAACACTACCTTAGTGATGGATGTGATAGAACACTTCATTAGTGATGGATGTGATAGAACACTTCCTTAGTGATGATGTGATAGAACACTTCCTTAGTGATGGATGTGATAGAACACTTCCTTAGTGATGATGTGATAGAACACTTCCTTAGTGATGATGTGATAGAACACTACCTTAGTGATGATGTGATAGAACACTTCCTTAGTGATGATGTGATAGAACACTTCCTTAGTGATGATGTGATAGAACACTTCCTTAGTGATGATGTGAGAGAACACTTCCTTAGTGATGATGTGATAGAACACTTCCTTAGTGATGGTAGTGATAGAACACTTCCTTAGTGATGATGTGATAGAACACTTCCTTAGTGATGATGTGATAGAACACTTCCTTAGTGATGATGTGATAGAACACTTCCTTGGTGATGGATGTGATAGAACACTTCCTTAGTGATGATGTGATAGAACACTTCCTTAGTGATGATGTGATAGAACACTTCCTTAGTGATGGTTGTGATAGAACACTTCCTTAGTGATGATGTGATAGAACACTTCCTTAGTGATGATGTGATAGAACACTTCCTTAGTGATGGTTGTGATAGAACACTTCCTTAGTGATGATGTGATAGAACACTACCTTAGTGATGATGTGATAGAACACTTCATTAGTGATGATGTGATAGAACACTTCCTTAGTGATGATGTGATAGAACACTTCCTTAGTGATGATGTGATAGAACACTTCCTTAGTGATGATGTGATAGAACACTTCCTTAGTGATGATGTGATAGAACACTACCTTAGTGATGATGTGATAGAACACTTCATTAGTGATGATGTGATAGAACACTTCCTTAGTGATGATGTGATAGAACACTTCCTTAGTGATGATGTGATAGAACACTTCCTTAGTGATGATGTGATAGAACACATTCTGCTATCTGTGGGTAGATAGAACACTTCATTAGTGATGATGTGATAGAACACATTCTGCTATCTGTGGGTAGATAGAACACTTCCTTAGTAATGATGTGATAGAACACTTCCTTAGTGATGATGTGATAGAACACTACCTTAGTGATGATGTGATAGAACACTTCATTAGTGATGATGTGATAGAACACTTCCTTAGTGATGATGTGATAGAACACTTCCTTAGTGATGATGTGATAGAACACTTCCTTAGTGATGATGTGATAGAACACTTCCTTAGTGATGATGTGATAGAACACTTCCTTAGTGATGGATGTGATAGAACACTTCATTAGTGATGGATGTGATATAACTCTTCCTTAGTGATGGATGTGATAGAACACTTCCTTAGTGATGATGTGATAGAACACTTCCTTAGTGATGATGTGATAGAACACTTCCTTAGTGATGGATGTGATAGAACACTTCATTAGTGATGGATGTGATAGAACTCTTCCTTAGTGATGGATGTGAGAGAACACTTCCTTAGTGATGGATGTGAGAGAACACTTCCTTAGTGATGGATGTGATAGAACACTTCCTTAGTGATGGATGTGATAGAACACTTCCTTAGTGATGGATGTGATAGAACACTTCCTTAGTGATGATGTGATAGAACACATTCTGCTATCTGTGGAAAGATAGAACACTTCCTTAATGATGGATGTGATAGAACACTTCCTTAGTGATGGATGTGATAGAACACTTCCTTAGTGATGGATGTGATAGAACACTTCCTTAGTGATGATGTGATAGAACACTTCCTTAGTGATGATGTGATAGAACACTTCCTTAGTGATGGATGTGATAGAACACTTCATTAGTGATGGATGTGATAGAACACTTCCTTAGTGATGATGTGATAGAACACTTCCTTAGTGATGGATGTGATAGAACACTTCCTTAGTGATGATGTGATAGAACACTTCCTTAGTGATGATGTGATAGAACACTTCCTTAGTGATGGATGTGATAGAACACTTCCTTAGTGATGATGTGATAGAACACTTCCTTAGTGATGATGTGATAGAACACTTCCTTAGTGATGATGTGAGAGAACACTACCTTAGTGATGATGTGATAGAACACTTCCTTAGTGATGGTTGTGATAGAACACTTCCTTAGTGATGATGTGATAGAACACTTCCTTAGTGATGATGTGATAGAACACTTCCTTAGTGATGATGTGATAGAACACTTCCTTGGTGATGGATGTGATAGAACACTTCCTTAGTGATGATGTGATAGAACACTTCCTTAGTGATGATGTGATAGAACACTTCATTAGTGATGATGTGATGTGAACACTTCCTTAGTGATGATGTGATAGAACACTTCCTTAGTGATGATGTGATAGAACACTTCCTTAGTGATGATGTGATAGAACACTTCCTTAGTGATGATGTGATAGAACACATTCTGCTATCTGTGGGTAGATAGAACACTTCCTTAGTAATGATGTGATAGAACACTTCCTTAGTGATGATGTGATAGAACACTTCATTAGTGATGATGTGATAGAACACTTCCTTAGTGATGATGTGATAGAACACTTCCTTAGTGATGATGTGATAGAACACTTCCTTAGTGATGATGTGATAGAACACTTCCTTAGTGATGATGTGATAGAACACTTCCTTAGTGATGGATGTGATAGAACACTTCATTAGTGATGGATGTGATATAACTCTTCCTTAGTGATGGATGTGATAGAACACTACCTTAGTGATGATGTGATAGAACACTTCCTTAGTGATGATGTGATAGAACACTTCCTTAGTGATGGATGTGATAGAACACTTCATTAGTGATGGATGTGATAGAACTCTTCCTTAGTGATGGATGTGAGAGAACACTTCCTTAGTGATGGATGTGATAGAACACTTCCTTAGTGATGGATGTGATAGAACACTTCCTTAGTGATGGATGTGATAGAACACTTCCTTAGTGATGGATGTGATAGAACACTTCCTTAGTGATGATGTGATAGAACACATTCTGCTATCTGTGGAAAGATAGAACACTTCCTTAATGATGGATGTGATAGAACACTTCCTTAGTGATGGATGTGATAGAACACTTCCTTAGTGATGGATGTGATAGAACACTTCCTTAGTGATGGATGTGATAGAACACTTCCTTAGTGATGGATGTGATAGAACACTTCCTTAGTGATGATGTGATAGAACTCTTCCTTAGTGATGGATGTGAGAGAACACTTCCTTAGTGATGGATGTGAGAGAACACTTCCTTAGTGATTGATGTGATAGAACACTTCCTTAGTGATGGATGTGATAGAACACTTCCTTAGTGATGATGTGATAGAACTCTTCCTTAGTGATGGATGTGAGAGAACACTTCCTTAGTGATGGATGTGAGAGAACACTTCCTTAGTGATGGATGTGATAGAACACTTCCTTAGTGATGGATGTGATAGAACACTTCCTTAGTGATGGATGTGATAGAACACTTCCTTAGTGATGATGTGATAGAACACATTCTGCTATCTGTGGGTAGATAGAACACTTCCTTAGTGATGGATGTGATAGAACACATTCTGCTATCTGTGGAAAGATAGAACACTTCCTTAATGATGGATGTGATAGAACACTTCCTTACTGATGGATGTGATAGAACACTTCCTTAGTGATGGATGTGATAGAACACTTCCTTAGTGATGGATGTGATAGAACACTTCCTTAGTGATGGATGTGATAGAACACTTCCTTAGTGATGATGTGATAGAACTCTTCCTTAGTGATGGATGTGAGAGAACACTTCCTTAGTGATGGATGTGAGAGAACACTTCCTTAGTGATTGATGTGATAGAACACTTCCTTAGTGATGGATGTGATAGAACACTTCCTTAGTGATGATGTGATAGAACTCTTCCTTAGTGATGGATGTGAGAGAACACTTCCTTAGTGATGGATGTGAGAGAACACTTCCTTAGTGATGGATGTGATAGAACACTTCCTTAGTGATGGATGTGATAGAACACTTCCTTAGTGATGGATGTGATAGAACACTTCCTTAGTGATGATGTGATAGAACACATTCTGCTATCTGTGGGTAGATAGAACACTTCCTTAGTGATGGATGTGATAGAACACATTCTGCTATCTGTGGAAAGATAGAACACTTCCTTAGTGATGGATGTGATAGAACACTTCCTTAGTGATGGATGTGATAGAACACTTCCTTAGTGATGGATGTGATAGAACACTTCCTTAGTGATGGATGTGATAGAACACTTCCTTAGTGATGATGTGATAGAACTCTTCCTTAGTGATGGATGTGAGAGAACACTTCCTTAGTGATGGATGTGATAGAACACTTCCTTAGTGATGGATGTGATAGAACACTTCCTTAGTGATGGATGTGATAGAACACTTCCTTAGTGATGGATGTGATAGAACACTTCCTTAGTGATGGATGTGATAGAACACTTCCTTAGTGATGGATGTGATAGAACACTTCCTTAGTGATGGATGTGATATAAAGGAGTGATGAGAGGCTTAATAAAACCAGACTGATGCTTGTTAGGCTGAGATCCTAAAGGAGTGATGAGAGGCTTAATAAACCAGACTGTGTCTCCTGTCTGACTCTCTAAATGTCCCAGGGCTCTTATTGAGGACTGAAGCAGCATCATTAGCCAGGAAAGCGGCAGCTGATTGGCTGAAGGGTGTTATGGCAGGGCCCCGGTGGCTCCTGGTGCCTCCTGGGTTTGTCACAATGTGGGAAGCAGAGCTCACTGGTAAAACAAAGCCCCATTGGCTGCTGATACAAGGGGAATTCTCTGCTATTACAGTGACACATCATTTTAACGCCAGAACACCAGGCTGCTGAGAGGTTGATGTGAGACACACTGTCACACTATAAACATTGAAGAACATATTGAACCTGCCCTGCCTGATCCCCTGAACATTTGATGTCAGAGATTATTTAATAAGTTCAGACAGGTAAGGCTGAGGTAAGACTAGAAACAGGATAAAGACAGGGACAACAGAGACAGGTGAGGCTGAGCAGGGTCAGGTAGAAACAGGATAAAGACAGGGACAACAGAGCCCTGTAGAGCCTGTAGGTCCAGCCCAGTAGAGCCTGTAGGTCCAGCCCAGTAGAGCCTGTAGGTCCAGCCCAGTAGAGCCTGTAGGTCCAGCCCAGTAGAGCCTGTAGGTCCAGCCCACTAGAGCCTGTAGGTCCAACCCAGTAGAGCCTGTAGGTCCAGCCCAGTAGAGCCTGTAGGTCCAGCCCAGTAGAGCCTGTAGGTCCAGCCCAGTAGAGCCTGTAGGTCCAGCCCAGTAGAGCCTGTAGGTCCAGCTCAGTAGAGCCTGTAGGTCCAGCCCACTAGAGCCTGTAGGTCCAGCCCAGTAGAGCCTGTAGGTCCAGCCCAGTAGAGCCTGTAGGTCCAGCCCAGTAGAGTCTGTAGGTCCAGCCCAGTAGAGCCTGTAGGTCCAGCCCAGTAGAGCCTGTAGGTCCAGCCCAGTAGAGCCTGTAGGTCCAGCCCAGTAGAGCCTGTAGGTCCAGCCCAGTAGAGCTTGTAGTCTCGCATGGTTCTTGAGACAAGCCGCCCTTCATCTCCAACTAATGTGACCCGGTAACACCTGGGCCCAACATCCCATAATGTCTCTGTTTCTGTATTGTTATCATTCTGTTGCTATAGGGATGTCATTCCCTGTTGATGTATTAATTCTCCCTTCAATGAAAACCCAGGGACAGAATCAGCTCTTTTGAAATCCCTCATAAATGTCTGTAATTGTGCATCAAAGTTCTCTGCATTATTTCTGTCCCTGTCTGTCTTCTTCTCTCCCTCCCGTTCAGGGCCTCGTGTATTTTGATGATATGAAACTTGACCACATTTACATGCAAATGGAAGTTCCAGATTAATGGGGACCAAATAGTGGGAGAAGAAGATTGGCATGGTAATATGCGATTATGCCTTTAAAATACATTTACCAATGTGTTGACGCTGAATTAGCATGGTCTGAGCACAAGGAAATCATGTCGGGCTGATAGCAATTTGGTTTTTCCAATTGGGAATACAATTTCATCAGGTCCAACTGTCATTTCTAATAATTACCTGTTAGCTGGCTAAATTGTAGTTTTGAACCCTGATGTAACTGAGAACAGCACAGTGGTAACTGGGGATCCTCGCCAGTCTCTACCAGCTCCTCATTATGAGAAGAATCTGAACATGTTCAGATCTATTGAATTGACAGCAGAAATGAAAAACACTGTAGAACTTGATATTCTCGACAGGATCATCGTCTCAATGCAGATCAATGACAGAATGCAGGATCATCGTCTCAATACAGATCAATGACAGAACGCAGCACAGGATCATCGTCTCAATACAGATCAATGACAGAACACAGGATCATCGTCTCAATGCAGATCAATGACAGAACGCAGCACAGGATCATCGTCTCAATGCAGATCAATGACAGAACACAGGATCATCGTCTCAATGCAGATCAATGACAGAACGCAGCACAGGATCATCGTCTCAATAAAGATCAATGAAAGAACACAGGATCATCGTCTCAATACAGATCAATGACAGAACACAGCACAGGATCATCGTCTCAATACAGATCAATGACAGAACACAGCACAGGATCATCGACTCAATACAGATCAATGACAGAACACAGGATCATCGTCTCAATGCAGATCAATGACAGAACGCAGCACAGGATCATCGTCTCAATGCAGATCAATGACAGGACACAGGATCATCGTCTCAATGCAGATCAATGACAGAACGCAGCACAGGATCATCGTCTCAATACAGATCAATGACAGAACACAGGATCATCGTCTCAATGCAGATCAATGACAGAACGCAGCACAGGATCATCGTCTCAATAAAGATCAATGACAGAACACAGGATCATCGTCTCAATGCAGATCAATGACAGAACGCAGCACAGGATCATCGACTCAATGCAGATCAATGACAGAACACAGGATCATCGACTCAATGCAGATCAATGACAGAACGCAGCACAGGATCATCGTCTCAATGCAGATCAATGACAGAACACAGGATCATCGACTCAATGCAGATCAATGACAGAACGCAGCACAGGATCATCGTCTCAATGCAGATCAATGACAGAACGCAGGATCATCGTCTCAATACAGCTCAATGACAGAACGCAGCACAGGATCATCGTCTCAATACAGATCAATGACAGAACGCAGCACAGGATCATCGTCTCAATACAGATCAATGACAGAACACAGGATCATCGTCTCAATGCAGATCAATGACAGAACACAGGATCATCGTCTCAATGCAGATCAATGACAGAACGCAGCACAGGATCATCGTCTCAATGCAGATCAATGACAGAACGCAGCACAGGATCATCGTCTCAATGCAGATCAATGACAGAACGCAGCACAGGATCATTGTCTCAATGCAGATCAATGACAGAACACAGGATCATCGTCTCAATGCAGATCAATGACAGAACACAGGATCATCGTCTCAATGCAGATCAATGACAGAACGCAGCACAGGATCATCGTCTCAATACAGATCAATGACAGAACACAGGATCATCGTCTCAATACAGATCAATGACAGAACACAGGATCATCGTCTCAATGCAGATCAAAGACAGAACACAGCACAGGATCATCGTCACAATACAGATCAATGACAGAACACAGCACAGGATCATCGTCTCAATGCAGATCAATGACAGAACACAGGATCATTGTCTCAATGCAGATCAATGACAGAACGCAGCACAGGATCATCGTCTCAATGCAGATCAATGACAGAACACAGGATCATCGTCTCAATACAGATCAATGACAGAACACAGGATCATCGTCTCAATACAGATCAATGACAGAACACAGGATCATCATCTCAATACAGATCAATGACAGAACACAGCACAGGATCATCGTCTCAATACAGATCAATGACAGAACGCAGCACAGGATCATCGTCTCAATACAGATCAATGACAGAACACAGGATCATCATCTCAATGCAGATCAATGACAGAACGCAGCACAGGATCATCGTCTCAATGCAGATCAATGACAGAACGCAGCACAGGATCATCGTCTCAATACAGATCAATGACAGAACACAGGATCATCGTCTCAATACAGATCAATGACAGAACACAGCACAGGATCATCGTCTCAATGCAGATCAATGACAGAACGCAGCACAGGATCATCGACTGAATACTGATCAATGACAGAACGCAGCACAGGATCATCGTCTCAATACAGATCAATGACAGAACACAGCACAGGATCATCGTCTCAATGCAGATCAATGACAGAACGCAGCACAGGATCATCGTCTCAATGCAGATCAATGACAGAACACATGATCATCGTCTCAATACAGATCAATGACAGAACACAGGATCATCGTCTCAATACAGATCAATGACAGAACACAGGATCATCGTCTCAATACAGATCAATGACAGAACACAGGATCATCATCTCAATGCAGATCAATGACAGAACGCAGCACAGGATCATCGTCTCAATGCAGATCAATGACAGAACGCAGCACAGGATCGTCTTCTCAATGCAGATCAATGACAGAACACATGATCATCGTCTCAATACAGATCAATGACAGAACACAGGATCATCGTCTCAATACAGATCAATGACAGAACACAGGATCATCGTCTCAATACAGATCAATGACAGAACACAGCACAGGATCATCGTCTCAATACAGATCAATGACAGAACACAGGATCATCGTCTCAATACAGATCAATGACAGAACACAGCACAGGATCATCGTCTCAATACAGATCAATGACAGAACACAGGATCATCGTCTCAATACAGATCAATGACAGAACGCAGCACAGGATCATCGTCTCAATGCAGATCAATGACAGAACACAGGATCATCGTCTCAATGCAGATCAATGACAGAACACAGCACAGGATCATCGTCTCAATACAGATCAATGACAGAACACAGGATCATCGTCTCAATGCAGATCAATGACAGAACACACGATCATCGTCTCAATACAGATCAATGACAGAACGCAGCACAGGATCATCGTCTCAATACAGATCAATGACAGAACGCAGCACAGGATCATCGTCTCAATGCAGATCAATGACAGAACACAGGATCATCGTCTCAATACAGATCAATGACAGAACGCAGCACAGGATCATCGTCTCAATGCAGATCAATGACAGAACACAGGATCATCGTCTCAATGCAGATCAATGACAGAACACAGCACAGGATCATCGTCTCAATGCAGATCAATGACAGAACACAGGATCATCGTCTCAATACAGATCAATGACAGAACGCAGCACAGGATCATCGTCTCAATACAGATCAATGACAGAACGCAGCACAGGATCATCGTCTCAATGCAGATCAATGACAGAACACAGGATCATCGTCTCAATGCAGATCAATGACAGAACGCAGCACAGGATCATCGTCTCAATACAGATCAATGACAGAACGCAGCACAGGATCATCGTCTCAATACAGATCAATGACAGAACACAGGATCATTGTCTCAATGCAGATCAATGACAGAACGCAGCACAGGATCATCGTCTCAATACAGATCAATAACAGAACACAGGATCATCGTCTCAATACAGATCAATGACAGAACACAGGATCATCGTCTCAATGCAGATCAATGACAGAACGCAGCACAGGATCATCGTCTCAATACAGATCAATGACAGAACACAGGATCATCGTCTCAATGCAGATCAATGACAGAACGCAGCACAGGATCATCGTCTCAATGCAGATCAATGACAGAACACAGGATCATCGTCTCAATACAGATCAATGACAGAACACAGGATCATCGTCTCAATGCAGATCAATGACAGAACGCAGCACAGGATCATCGTCTCAATACAGATCAATGACAGAACACAGGATCATCGTCTCAATACAGATCAATGACAGAACGCAGCACAGGATCATCGTCTCAATGCAGATCAATGACAGAACGCAGCACAGGATCATCGTCTCAATACAGATCAATAACAGAACGCAGCACAGGATCATCGTCTCAATGCAGATCAATGACAGGACGCAGCACAGGATCATCGTCTCAATGCAGATCAATGACAGGACGCAGCACAGGATCATCGTCTCAATACAGATCAATGACAGAACGCAGCACAGGATCATCGTCTCAATGCAGATCAATGACAGAACGCAGCACAGGATCATCGTCTCAATACAGATCAATGACAGAACACAGGATCATCGTCTCAATGCAGATCAATGACAGAACGGAGCACAGGATCATCGTCTCAATACAGATCAATGACAGAACACAGGATCATCGTCTCAATACAGATCAATGACAGAACACAGGATCATCGTCTCAATGCAGATCAATGACAGAACACAAAATCATCGTCTCAATGCAGATCAATGACAGAACACAGGATCATCGTCTCAATGCAGATCAATGACAGAACACAGGATCATCGTCTCAATACAGATCAATGACAGAACACAGGATCATCGTCTCAATGCAGATCAATGACAGAACGCAGCACAGGATCATCGTCTCAATACAGATCAATGACAGAACGCAGCACAGGATCATCGTCTCAATGCAGATCAATGACAGAACACAGGATCATCGTCTCAATGCAGATCAATGACAGAACGCAGCACAGGATCATCGTCTCAATACAGATCAATGACAGAACGCAGCACAGGATCATCGTCTCAATGCAGATCAATGACAGAACACAGGATCATCGTCTCAATGCAGATCAATGACAGAACGCAGCACAGGATCATCGTCTCAATACAGATCAATGACAGAACAAAGGATCATCGTCTCAATACAGATCAATGACAGAACACAGCACAGGATCATCGTCTCAATACAGATCAATGACAGAACACAGCACAGGATCATCGTCTCAATGCAGATCAATGACAGAACACAGGATCATCGTCTCAATACAGATCAATGACAGAACAAAGGATCATCGTCTCAATACAGATCAATGACAGAACAAAGGATCATCGTCTCAATGCAGATCAATGACAGAACAAAGGATCATCGTCTCAATGCAGATCAATGACAGAACGCAGCACAGGATCATCGTCTCAATACAGATCAATGACAGAACGCAGCACAGGATCATCGTCTCAATGCAGATCAATGACAGAACACAGGATCATCGTCTCAATACAGATCAATGACAGAACGCAGCACAGGATCATCGTCTCAATGCAGATCAATGACAGAACACAGGATCATCGTCTCAATGCAGATCAATGACAGAACACAGCACAGGATCATCGTCTCAATACAGATCAATGACAGAACAAAGGATCATCGTCTCAATACAGATCAATGACAGAACACAGCACAGGATCATCGTCTCAATACAGATCAATGACAGAACACAGGATCATCGTCTCAATACAGATCAATGACAGAACGCAGCACAGGATCATCGTCTCAATGCAGATCAATGACAGAACACAGGATCATCGTCTCAATGCAGATCAATGACAGAACACAGCACAGGATCATCGTCTCAATGCAGATCAATGACAGAACACAGGATCATCGTCTCAATACAGATCAATGACAGAACGCAGCACAGGATCATCGTCTCAATACAGATCAATGACAGAACGCAGCACAGGATCATCGTCTCAATGCAGATCAATGACAGAACACAGGATCATCGTCTCAATGCAGATCAATGACAGAACACAGGATCATCGTCTCAATGCAGATCAATGACAGAACACAGCACAGGATCATCGTCTCAATACAGATCAATGACAGAACAAAGGATCATCGTCTCAATACAGATCAATGACAGAACACAGCACAGGATCATCGTCTCAATACAGATCAATGACAGAACACAGGATCATCGTCTCAATACAGATCAATGACAGAACACAGGATCATCGTCTCAATGCAGATCAATGACAGAACGCAGCACAGGATCATCGTCTCAATACAGATCAATGACAGAACACAGGATCATCGTCTCAATGCAGATCAATGACAGAACGCAGCACAGGATCATCGTCTCAATGCAGATCAATGACAGAACACAGGATCATCGTCTCAATACAGATCAATGACAGAACACAGGATCATCGTCTCAATGCAGATCAATGACAGAACGCAGCACAGGATCATCGTCTCAATACAGATCAATGACAGAACACAGGATCATCGTCTCAATACAGATCACTGACAGAACGCAGCACAGGATCATCGTCTCAATGCAGATCAATGACAGAACGCAGCACAGGATCATCGTCTCAATGCAGATCAATGACAGAACACAGGATCATCGTCTCAATGCAGATCAATGACAGAACGCAGCACAGGATCATCGTCTCAATGCAGATCAATGACAGAACGCAGCACAGGATCATCGTCTCAATACAGATCAATGACAGAACACAGGATCATCGTCTCAATACAGATCAATGACAGAACACAGGATCATCGTCTCAATGCAGATCAATGACAGAACGGAGCACAGGATCATCGTCTCAATACAGATCAATGACAGAACACAGGATCATCGTCTCAATACAGATCAATGACAGAACACAGGATCATCGTCTCAATGCAGATCAATGACAGAACACAAAATCATCGTCTCAATGCAGATCAATGACAGAACACAGGATCATCGTCTCAATGCAGATCAATGACAGAACACAGGATCATCGTCTCAATGCAGATCAATGACAGAACGCAGCACAGGATCATCGTCTCAATACAGATCAATGACAGAACGCAGCACAGGATCATCGTCTCAATGAGGATCAATGACAGAACACAGGATCATCGTCTCAATGCAGATCAATGACAGAACGCAGCACAGGATCATCGTCTCAATACAGATCAATGACAGAACGCAGCACAGGATCATCGTCTCAATGCAGATCAATGACAGAACACAGGATCATCGTCTCAATGCAGATCAATGACAGAACGCAGCACAGGATCATCGTCTCAATACAGATCAATGACAGAACAAAGGATCATCGTCTCAATACAGATCAATGACAGAACACAGCACAGGATCATCGTCTCAATACAGATCAATGACAGAACGCAGCACAGGATCATCGTCTCAATGCAGATCAATGACAGAACACAGGATCATCGTCTCAATACAGATCAATGACAGAACAAAGGATCATCGTCTCAATACAGATCAATGACAGAACAAAGGATCATCGTCTCAATGCAGATCAATGACAGAACAAAGGATCATCGTCTCAATGCAGATCAATGACAGAACGCAGCACAGGATCATCGTCTCAATACAGATCAATGACAGAATGCAGCACAGGATCATCGTCTCAATGCAGATCAATGACAGAACACAGGATCATCGTCTCAATACAGATCAATGACAGAACGCAGCACAGGATCATCGTCTCAATGCAGATCAATGACAGAACACAGCACAGGATCATCGTCTCAATACAGATCAATGACAGAACAAAGGATCATCGTCTCAATACAGATCAATGACAGAACAAAGCACAGGATCATCGTCTCAATACAGATCAATGACAGAACACAGCACAGGATCATCGTCTCAATACAGATCAATGACAGAACACAGGATCATCGTCTCAATACAGATCAATGACAGAACGCAGCACAGGATCATCGTCTCAATGCAGATCAATGACAGAACGCAGCACAGGATCATCGACTCAATACAGATCAATGACAGAACACAGGATCATCGTCTCAATACAGATCAATGACAGAACACAGCACAGGATCATCGTCTCAATACAGATCAATGACAGAACGCAGCACAGGATCATCGTCTCAATGCAGATCAATGACAGAACGCAGCACAGGATCATCGTCTCAATACAGATCAATGACAGAACAAAGGATCATCGTCTCAATACAGATCAATGACAGAACAAAGGATCATCGTCTCAATGCAGATCAATGACAGAACAAAGGATCATCGTCTCAATGCAGATCAATGACAGAACGCAGCACAGGATCATCGTCTCAATGCAGATCAATGACAGAACACAGGATCATCGTCTTAATGCAGATCAATGACAGAACACAGCACAGGATCATCATCTCAATGCAGATCAATGACAGAACACAGGATCATCGTCTCAATACAGATCAATGACAGAACACAGGATCATCGTCTCAATACAGATCAATGACAGAACACAGGATCATCGTCTCAATACAGATCAATGACAGAACACAGGATCATCGTCTCAATACAGATCAATGACAGAACGCAGCACAGGATCATCGTCTCAATACAGATCAATGACAGAACACAGCACAGGATCATCGACTCAATGCAGATCAATGACAGAACACAGGATCATCGTCTCAATGCAGATCAATGACAGAACGCAGCACAGGATCATCGTCTCAATACAGATCAATGACAGAACGCAGCACAGGATCATCGTCTCAATGCAGATCAATGACAGAACACAGGATCATCGTCTCAATGCAGATCAATGACAGAACGCAGCACAGGATCATCGTCTCAATACAGATCAATGACAGAACGCAGCACAGGATCATCGTCTCAATGCAGATCAATGACAGAACACAGGATCATCGTCTCAATGCAGATCAATGACAGAACGCAGCACAGGATCATCGTCTCAATACAGATCAATGACAGAACAAAGGATCATCGTCTCAATACAGATCAATGACAGAACACAGCACAGGATCATCGTCTCAATACAGATCAATGACAGAACGCAGCACAGGATCATCGTCTCAATGCAGATCAATGACAGAACACAGGATCATCGTCTCAATACAGATCAATGACAGAACAAAGGATCATCGTCTCAATACAGATCAATGACAGAACAAAGGATCATCGTCTCAATGCAGATCAATGACAGAACAAAGGATCATCGTCTCAATGCAGATCAATGACAGAACGCACCACAGGATCATCGTCTCAATACAGATCAATGACAGAACGCAGCACAGGATCATCGTCTCAATGCAGATCAATGACAGAACACAGGATCATCGTCTCAATACAGATCAATGACAGAACGCAGCACAGGATCATCGTCTCAATGCAGATCAATGACAGAACACAGCACAGGATCATCGTCTCAATACAGATCAATGACAGAACACAGCACAGGATCATCGTCTCAATACAGATCAATGACAGAACAAAGGATCATCGTCTCAATACAGATCAATGACAGAACACAGCACAGGATCATCGTCTCAATACAGATCAATGACAGAACACAGGATCATCGTCTCAATACAGATCAATGACAGAACGCAGCACAGGATCATCGTCTCAATGCAGATCAATGACAGAATGCAGCACAGGATCATCGTCTCAATGCAGATCAATGACAGAACACAGGATCATCGTCTCAATGCAGATCAATGACAGAACGCAGCACAGGATCATCGTCTCAATGCAGATCAATGACAGGACGCAGCACAGGATCATCGTCTCAATGCAGATCAATGACAGGACGCAGCACAGGATCATCGTCTCAATACAGATCAATGACAGAACGCAGCACAGGATCATCGTCTCAATGCAGATCAATGACAGAACGCAGCACAGGATCATCGTCTCAATACAGATCAATGACAGAACACAGGATCATCGTCTCAATGCAGATCAATGACAGAACGGAGCACAGGATCATCGTCTCAATACAGATCAATGACAGAACACAGGATCATCGTCTCAATACAGATCAATGACAGAACACAGGATCATCGTCTCAATGCAGATCAATGACAGAACACAAAATCATCGTCTCAATGCAGATCAATGACAGAACACAGGATCATCGTCTCAATGCAGATCAATGTCAGAACACAGGATCATCGTCTCAATGCAGATCAATGACAGAACGCAGCACAGGATCATCGTCTCAATGCAGATCAATGACAGAACGCAGCACAGGATCATCGTCTCAATACAGATCAATGACAGAACGCAGCACAGGATCATCGTCTCAATGCAGATCAATGACAGAACACAGGATCATCGTCTCAATGCAGATCAATGACAGAACGCAGCACAGGATCATCGTCTCAATACAGATCAATGACAGAACAAAGGATCATCGTCTCAATACAGATCAATGACAGAACACAGCACAGGATCATCGTCTCAATACAGATCAATGACAGAACGCAGCACAGGATCATCGTCTCAATGCAGATCAATGACAGAACACAGGATCATCGTCTCAATGCAGATCAATGACAGAACACAGCACAGGATCATCGTCTCAATGCAGATCAATGACAGAACACAGGATCATCGTCTCAATACAGATCAATGACAGAACGCAGCACAGGATCATCGTCTCAATACAGATCAATGACAGAACGCAGCACAGGATCATCGTCTCAATGCAGATCAATGACAGGACGCAGCACAGGATCATCGTCTCAATACAGATCAATGACAGAACGCAGCACAGGATCATCGTCTCAATGCAGATCAATGACAGAACGCAGCACAGGATCATCGTCTCAATACAGATCAATGACAGAACACAGGATCATCGTCTCAATGCAGATCAATGACAGAACGGAGCACAGGATCATCGTCTCAATACAGATCAATGACAGAACACAGGATCATCGTCTCAATACAGATCAATGACAGAACACAAAATCATCGTCTCAATGCAGATCAATGACAGAACACAGGATCATCGTCTCAATGCAGATCAATGACAGAACACAGGATCATCGTCTCAATGCAGATCAATGACAGAACGCAGCACAGGATCATCGTCTCAATACAGATCAATGACAGAACGCAGCACAGGATCATCGTCTCAATGCAGATCAATGACAGAACACAGGATCATCGTCTCAATGCAGATCAATGACAGAACGTAGCACAGGATCATCGTCTCAATACAGATCAATGACAGAACGCAGCACAGGATCATCGTCTCAATGCAGATCAATGACAGAACACAGGATCATCGTCTCAATGCAGATCAATGACAGAACGCAGCACAGGATCATCGTCTCAATACAGATCAATGAC
This sequence comes from Oncorhynchus keta, assembly GCF_023373465.1. Lineage (NCBI taxonomy): Eukaryota > Metazoa > Chordata > Actinopteri > Salmoniformes > Salmonidae > Oncorhynchus > Oncorhynchus keta. The sequence goes on along the minus strand of NW_026286450.1, from coordinate 30,347 downwards.
AGAACAAAGGATCATCGTCTCAATACAGATCAATGACAGAACACAGCACAGGATCATCGTCTCAATACAGATCAATGACAGAACGCAGCACAGGATCATCGTCTCAATGCAGATCAATGACAGAACACAGGATCATCGTCTCAATACAGATCAATGACAGAACAAAGGATCATCGTCTCAATACAGATCAATGACAGAACAAAGGATCATCGTCTCAATGCAGATCAATGACAGAACAAAGGATCATCGTCTCAATGCAGATCAATGACAGAACGCAGCACAGGATCATCGTCTCAATACAGATCAATGACAGAACGCAGCACAGGATCATCGTCTCAATGCAGATCAATGACAGAACACAGGATCATCGTCTCAATACAGATCAATGACAGAACGCAGCACAGGATCATCGTCTCAATGCAGATCAATGACAGAACACAGCACAGGATCATCGTCTCAATACAGATCAATGACAGAACAAAGGATCATCGTCTCAATACAGATCAATGACAGAACACAGCACAGGATCATCGTCTCAATACAGATCAATGACAGAACACAGGATCATCGTCTCAATACAGATCAATGACAGAACGCAGCACAGGATCATCGTCTCAATACAGATCAATGACAGAACACAGGATCATCGTCTCAATGCAGATCAATGACAGAACGCAGCACAGGATCATCGACTCAATACAGATCAATGACAGAACACAGGATCATCGTCTCAATACAGATCAATGACAGAACACAGCACAGGATCATCGTCTCAATACAGATCAATGACAGAACGCAGCACAGGATCATCGTCTCAATGCAGATCAATGACAGAACGCAGCACAGGATCATCGTCTCAATACAGATCAATGACAGAACAAAGGATCATCGTCTCAATACAGATCAATGACAGAACAAAGGATCATCGTCTCAATGCAGATCAATGACAGAACAAAGGATCATCGTCTCAATGCAGATCAATGACAGAACGCAGCACAGGATCATCGTCTCAATGCAGATCAATGACAGAACACAGGATCATCGTCTTAATGCAGATAAATGACAGGACACAGCACAGGATCATCATCTCAATGCAGATCAATGACAGAACACAGGATCATCGTCTCAATACAGATCAATGACAGAACACAGGATCATCGTCTCAATACAGATCAATGACAGAACACAGGATCATCGTCTCAATGCAGATCAATGACAGAACGCAGCACAGGATCATCGTCTCAATACAGATCAATGACAGAACATAGGATCATCGTCTCAATACAGATCAATGACAGAACACAGCACAGGATCATCGTCTCAATACAGATCAATGCAGATCAATGACAGAACACAGGATCATCGTCTCAATACAGATCAATGACAGAACAAAGGATCATCGTCTCAATACAGATCAATGACAGAACAAAGGATCATCGTCTCAATGCAGATCAATGACAGAACAAAGGATCATCGTCTCAATGCAGATCAATGACAGAACGCAGCACAGGATCATCGTCTCAATACAGATCAATGACAGAACGCAGCACAGGATCATCGTCTCAATGCAGATCAATGACAGAACACAGGATCATCGTCTCAATACAGATCAATGACAGAACGCAGCACAGGATCATCGTCTCAATGCAGATCAATGACAGAACACAGCACAGGATTATCGTCTCAATACAGATCAATGACAGAACAAAGGATCATCGTCTCAATACAGATCAATGACAGAACACAGCACAGGATCATCGTCTCAATACAGATCAATGACAGAACACAGGATCATCGTCTCAATACAGATCAATGACAGAACGCAGCACAGGATCATCGTCTCAATACAGATCAATGACAGAACACAGGATCATCGTCTCAATGCAGATCAATGACAGAACGCAGCACAGGATCATCGACTCAATACAGATCAATGACAGAACACAGGATCATCGTCTCAATACAGATCAATGACAGAACACAGCACAGGATCATCGTCTCAATACAGATCAATGACAGAACGCAGCACAGGATCATCGTCTCAATGCAGATCAATGACAGAACGCAGCACAGGATCATCGTCTCAATACAGATCAATGACAGAACAAAGGATCATCGTCTCAATACAGATCAATGACAGAACAAAGGATCATCGTCTCAATGCAGATCAATGACAGAACAAAGGATCATCGTCTCAATGCAGATCAATGACAGAACGCAGCACAGGATCATCGTCTCAATGCAGATCAATGACAGAACACAGGATCATCGTCTTAATGCAGATCAATGACAGAACACAGCACAGGATCATCATCTCAATGCAGATCAATGACAGAACACAGGATCATCGTCTCAATACAGATCAATGACAGAACACAGGATCATCGTCTCAATACAGATCAATGACAGAACACAGGATCATCGTCTCAATACAGATCAATGACAGAACACAGGATCATCGTCTCAATACAGATCAATGACAGAACGCAGCACAGGATCATCGTCTCAATACAGATCAATGACAGAACACAGCACAGGATCATCGACTCAATGCAGATCAATGACAGAACACAGGATCATCGTCTCAATACAGATCAATGACAGAACGCAGCACAGGATCATCGTCTCAATACAGATCAATGACAGAACACAGCACAGGATCATCGACTCAATGCAGATCAATGACAGAACAAAGGATCATCGTCTCAATGCAGATCAATGACAGAACGCAGCACAGGATCATCGTCTCAATGCAGATCAATGACAGAACACAGGATCATCGTCTCAATACAGATCAATGACAGAACACAGCACAAGATCATCGTCTCAATACAGATCAATGACAGAACGCAGCACAGGATCATCGTCTCAATGCAGATCAAAGACAGAACGCAGCACAGGATCATCGTCTCAATACAGATCAATGACAGAACAAAGGATCATCGTCTCAATACAGATCAATGACAGAACAAAGGATCATCGTCTCAATGCAGATCAATGACAGAACAAAGGATCATCGTCTCAATACAGATCAATGACAGAACAAAGGATCATCGTCTCAATACAGATCAATGACAGAACACAGCACAGGATCATCGTCTCAATGCAGATCAATGACAGAACAAAGGATCATCGTCTCAATGCAGATCAATGACAGAACGCAGCACAGGATCATCGTCTCAATACAGATCAATGACAGAACAAAGGATCATCGTCTCAATACAGATCAATGACAGAACAAAGGATCATCGTCTCAATGCAGATCAATGACAGAACAAAGGATCATCGTCTCAATGCAGATCAATGACAGAACGCAGCACAGGATCATCGTCTCAATGCAGATCAATGACAGAACACAGGATCATCGTCTCAATGCAGATCAATGACAGAACACAGCACAGGATCATCATCTCAATGCAGATCAATGACAGAACACAGGATCATCGTCTCAATACAGATCAATGACAGAACACAGGATCATTGTCTCAATACAGATCAATGACAGAACACAGGATCATCGTCTCAATACAGATCAATGACAGAACACAGGATCATCGTCTCAATACAGATCAATGACAGAACGCAGCACAGGATCATCGTCTCAATACAGATCAATGACAGAACACAGCACAGGATCATCGACTCAATGCAGATCAATGACAGAACACAGGATCATCGTCTCAATACAGATCAATGACAGAACGCAGCACAGGATCATCGTCTCAATACAGATCAATGACAGAACACAGCACAGGATCATCGACTCAATGCAGATCAATGACAGAACAAAGGATCATCGTCTCAATGCAGATCAATGACAGAACGCAGCACAGGATCATCGTCTCAATGCAGATCAATGACAGAACACAGGATCATCGTCTCAATACAGATCAATGACAGAACACAGCACAAGATCATCGTCTCAATACAGATCAATGACAGAACGCAGCACAGGATCATCGTCTCAATGCAGATCAATGACAGAACGCAGCACAGGATCATCGTCTCAATACAGATCAATGACAGAACAAAGGATCATCGTCTCAATACAGATCAATGACAGAACAAAGGATCATCGTCTCAATGCAGATCAATGACAGAACAAAGGATCATCGTCTCAATAAAGATCAATGACAGAACAAAGGATCATCGTCTCAATACAGATCAATGACAGAACACAGCACAGGATCATCGTCTCAATGCAGATCAATGACAGAACAAAGGATCATCGTCTCAATGCAGATCAATGACAGAACGCAGCACAGGATCATCGTCTCAATACAGATCAATGACAGAACAAAGGATCATCGTCTCAATACAGATCAATGACAGAACAAAGGATCATCGTCTCAATGCAGATCAATGACAGAACAAAGGATCATCGTCTCAATGCAGATCAATGACAGAACGCAGCACAGGATCATCGTCTCAATGCAGATCAATGACAGAACACAGGATCATCGTCTCAATGCAGATCAATGACAGAACACAGCACAGGATCATCATCTCAATGCAGATCAATGACAGAACACAGGATCATCGTCTCAATACAGATCAATGACAGAACACAGGATCATTGTCTCAATACAGATCAATGACAGAACACAGGATCATCGTCTCAATACAGATCAATGACAGAACACAGGATCATCGTCTCAATACAGATCAATGACAGAACGCAGCACAGGATCATCGTCTCAATACAGATCAATGACAGAACACAGCACAGGATCATCGACTCAATGCAGATCAATGACAGAACACAGGATCATCGTCTCAATACAGATCAATGACAGAACGCAGCACAGGATCATCGTCTCAATACAGATCAATGACAGAACACAGCACAGGATCATCGACTCAATGCAGATCAATGACAGAACAAAGGATCATCGTCTCAATGCAGATCAATGACAGAACGCAGCACAGGATCATCGTCTCAATGCAGATCAATGACAGAACACAGGATCATCGTCTCAATACAGATCAATGACAGAACACAGCACAAGATCATCGTCTCAATACAGATCAATGACAGAACGCAGCACAGGATCATCGTCTCAATGCAGATCAATGACAGAACGCAGCACAGGATCATCGTCTCAATACAGATCAATGACAGAACAAAGGATCATCGTCTCAATACAGATCAATGACAGAACAAAGGATCATCGTCTCAATGCAGATCAATGACAGAACAAAGGATCATCGTCTCAATACAGATCAATGACAGAACAAAGGATCATCGTCTCAATCAATGACAGATCAATGACAGAACACAGCACAGGATCATCGTCTCAATGCAGATCAATGACAGAACAAAGGATCATCGTCTCAATACAGATCAATGACAGAACGCAGCACAGGATCATCGTCTCAATACAGATCAATGACAGAACGCAGCACAAAGGAAACACCTACAGTTCATTTATTGGAATATAATGATCGTTCATCACTAATAAATTACATCGATAGATTAGGAAAATGTTTTATACTGCAGCTGCCACATCAGATCTGTCTACAGTGTGATTGACTCATTACTGTACCTGGTATCTATAGTATATAAATACCACATCAGATCTGTCTACAGTGTGATTGACTCATTACTGTACCTGGTATCTATAGTATATAAAGACCACATCAGATCTGTCTACAGTGTGATTGACTCATTACTGTACCTGTTATCTATAGTATATAAATACCACATCAGATCTGTCTACAGTGTGATTGACTCATTACTGTACCTGGTATCTATAGTATATAAATACCACATCAGATCTGTCTACAGTGTGATTGACTCATTACTGTACCTGGTATCTATAGTATATAAATACCACATCAGATCTGTCTACAGTGTGATTGACTCATTACTGTACCTGTTATCTATAGTATATAAATACCACATCAGATCTGTCTACAGTGTGATTGACTCATTACTGTACCTGGTATCTATAGTATATAAATACCACATCAGATCTGTCTACAGTGTGATTGACTCATTACTGTACCTGTTATCTATAGTATATAAAGACCACATCAGATCTGTCTACAGTGTGATTGACTCATTACTGTACCTGTTATCTATAGTATATAAATACCACATCAGATCTGTCTACAGTGTGATTGACTCATTACTGTACCTGGTATCTATAGTATATAAATACCACATCAGATCTGTCTACAGTGTGATTGACTCATTACTGTACCTGGTATCTATAGTATATAAATACCACATCAGATCTGTCTACAGTGTGATTGACTCATTACTGTACCTGTTATCTATAGTATATAAATACCACATCAGATCTGTCTACAGTGTGTCTGCCTGCCATCTTAAGGGCTAAAATGTCAATTTGAATATTTCACCGGGAGATAATCTATCGCATGCTCTCTCAAGTGGTAAAGCAATATCACCGCACAACTACCCGCCCGTCACACAGAACTAAACGTCAATCATTTCTCAACCCAAAATGATGCTGACAGCTAAATACAGGCCTCAACGGTCCAGAGAAGAATTCATTACTTGAAAAATAAATGCAGAAATAGATGGTTTAATCTTCTTTTCTTTTTTTAGATTTGTCTGTAAAGTGATGAATATCAATTGGTGTTGTGAGCTGAGAGTGTTTTGACAACTGATGTCCTGCTCTACCAGACTCTGTGGAGCTTCACTCAGACTCACTCTGCTTAAGGCTTCTGTTCATCAACACTCTTTTTAATTAGTGCATTCTAATGCATCAATAACATTCTAATGCATCAAGAACATTCTAATGCATCAAGGATATTCTAATGCATCAAGAACATTCTAATGCATCAAGAACATTCTAATGAATCAAGAACATTCTAATGCATCAAGAACATTCTAATGAATCAAGAACATTCTAATGCATCAAGAATATTCTAATGCATCAATAATATTCTAATGAATCAAGAACATTCTAATGAATCAAGAACATTCTAATGAATCAAGAACAGTCTAATGAATCAAGAACAGTCTAATGAATCAAGAACATTCTAATGAATCAAGAACATTCTAATGAATCAAGAACATTCTAATGCATCAAGAACATTCTAATGAATCAAGAATATTCTAATGAATCAAGAACATCCTAATGAATTAAGAATATTCTAATGAATCAAGAATATTCTAATGAATCAAGAACATCCTAATGAATTAAGAATATTCTAATGAATCAAGAACATTCTAATGAATCAAGAATATTATAATGAATCAAGAACATTCTAATGAATCAAGAACATTCTAATGAATCAAGAACATTCTAATGCATCAAGAACATTCTAATGAATCAAGAATATTATAATGCATCAAGAACATTCTAATGCATCAAGAACATTCTAATGCATCAAGAACATACTAATGCATCAAAAACATTCTAATGCATCAAGAACATTCTAATGAATCAAGAACATTCTAATGCATCAAGAACATTCTAATGAATAAAGAATATTCTAATGAATCAAGAACATTCTAATGAATCAAGAACATTCTAATGCATCAAGAACATTATAATGCATCAAGAACATTCTAATGCATCAAGAACATTCTAATGAATCAAGAACATTCTAATGCATCAAGAACATTCTAATGAATCAAGAACATTCTAATGCATCAAGAACATTCTAATGCATCAAGAACATTCTAATGCATCAAGAACATTCTAATGCATCAAGAACATTCTAATGAATCAAGAACATTCTAATGAATCAAGAACAGTCTAATGAATCAAGAACATTCTAATGAATCAATAACATTCTAATGCATCAAGAACATTCTAATGCATCAAGAACATTCTAATGAATCAAGAACATTCTAATGCATCAATAACATTATAATGCATCAAGAACATTCTAATGCATCAAGAACATTCTAATGAATCAAGAACATTCTAATGCATCAAGAACATTCTAATGAATCAAGAACATTCTAATGCATCAAGAACATTCTAATGCATCAAGAACATTCTAATGCATCAAGAACATTCTAATGAATAAAGAACATTCTAATGCATCAAGAACATTCTAATGCATCAAGAACATTCTAATGCATCAATAACATTCTAATGAATAAAGAACATTCTAATGCATCAAGAACATTCTAATGCATCAAGAACATTCTAATGCATCAAGAACATTCTAATGGTCCTTCTGTGGCTCAGTTGGTAGAGCATGGCGCTTGTAACGCCAGGGTAGTGGGTTCGATTCCCGGGACCACCCATACGTAGAATGTATGCACACATGACTGTAAGTCGCTTTGGATAAAAGCGTCAGCTAAATGGCATATATTAAGAACATTCTAATGAATCAATAACATTCTAATGAATCAAGAACAGTCTAATGAATCAAGAACATTCTAATGAATCATTAACATTCTAATGCATCAAGAACATTCTAATGCATCAAGAACATTCTAATGCATCAAGAACATTCTCATGAATCAAGAACATTCTAATGCATCAAGAACATTCTAATGCATCAAGAACATTCTAATGCATCAAGAACATTCTAATGCATCAAGAACATTCTAATGAATCAAGAACATTCTAATGCATCAAGAACATTCTATTGCATCAAGAACATTATAATGCATCAAGAACATTCTAATGCATCAAGAACATTCTAATGCATCAAGAACATTCTAATGAATCAAAAACATTCTAATGCATCAAAAACATTCTAATGCATCAATAACATTCTAATGCATCAATAACATACTAATGCATCAATAACATTCTAATGCATCAAGAACATTCTAATGCATGAAGAACATTCTAATGAATCAAGAACATTCTAATGAATCAAGAACATTCTAATGCATCAAGAACATTCTAATGCATTAAGAACATTCTAATGCATCAAGAACATTCTAATGCATCAAGAACATTCTAATGAATCAAGACCATTCTAATGCATCAAGACCATTCTAATGCATCAAGACCATTCTAATGAATCAAGACCATTCTAATGCATCAAGACCATTCTAATGCATCAAGACCATTCTAATGAATCAAGAACATTCTAATGCATTAAGAACACTCTAATGCATCAAGAACATTCTAATGAATCAAAAACATTCTAATGCATCAAGAACATTCTAATGAATCAAGAACATTCTAATGCATCAATACCATTCTAATGCATCAAGAACATTCTAATGCATTAAGAACACTCTAATGCATCAAGAACATTCTAATGAATCAAAAACATTCTAATGCATCAAGAACATTCTAATGAATCAAGAACATTCTAATGCATCAAGACCATTCTAATGCATCAAGAACATTCTAATGAATCAAGAACATTCTAATGCATCAAGAACATCAAGACCATATTTCCATTCTAATGTATAAAGCCTTAACTTTCTTTGATCACATGAAAAAAACATGAGACTTTAGAAAAGTGTTCAAGTGGAAAGAGAACAGACATCGTCTTCGGGCGTTGCTAGACTTCTTTATATTTCCACTCAAGAAAAACAAATAATTAGCAGCAGTCCCTAAAGAAATAATAAGCAGAGAGAATAATGTATTTGTGTCAGTCAACCACTGCCGTAGTAGCTCAACCTCAAATAAATAAACAGAATATTATCCAATCAATAATGACCTTTTCTTTTCTAATGGCTGCCGGGGCAGAAGACTTTTAAATCACTTTGTTTTTGCGTCCTTGTTCTCATGTAAACAGCCAGTAGCCATGACGGGATAAAGAGCCCACAGAGATCAGGGATCAGCCTGTTGATGTTTCTGATAGGTTAGAAGCAGAACCATAGAGGCCACAGAGATCAGGGATCAGCCGATTGATGTTTCTGATAGGTTAGAAGCAGAACCATAGAGGCCACAGAGAACAGGGATCAGCCGATTGATGTTTCTGATAGGTTAGAAACATAACCATAGAGGCCAGAGAGATCAGGGATCAGCCGATTGATGTTTCTGATAGGTTAGAAGCAGAACCATAGAGGCCACAGAGAACAGGGAAGGGGGCCAGATGGGAGCTGTTTGACTAAGGGGTCTGCCTGCAGCCTCGTTCTCAGTCACGCCGTTCACATGAGAGGTATCTCTCGTTCCATTGCTTTTCTACAGACAATGAAATTCTCCAGTTGGAACATTATTGAACATTTATGATAAAAACATCCTAAAGATTAATTTTATACTTAGTTTGACAAGTTTCTACGACCTGTAATATAACTTTTTGAACTTTTCGTCCGACGTTCGGCTCGACCTGAACACGCTTTTGGATTTGTTTACCAAACACCCAAACAAAAGAAGCTATTTGGACATAAATGATGTACATTATCGAACAAAACAAACATTTATTGTGGAACTGCGATTCCTTTCTGTGACCTAACATAATCGTTTGTGGAGCTTTCGTTGTAAAGCATTTTGAAATCTGACACTGTGGATTAACGAGAATTGTATCTTTAAAATGTTGCTGAATACTTGAAATGTTTGAGAAATTTGATTTATGAGATTTCTGTTGATTTTTATTTGGCGCCCTGCAATTTCATTGGCTGTTGGCGAGGGTTCCAGAGCGGAACGGGGGGTTAGTGCGCTGTAGTTATGGTCGGAACATTATGCCACCTCTACAAAACCTTCAATCTCAGGAGCACATTACCACAGCTGGCCATCATACCTAAAATATAGCATATAAATACTGTCTTCAAAACTCATTTTTGGAGAGATATGATTTCTTCTTAATTAAGGACCTTCTCTCTTGGGAACCCAGATTGTCAGAGGAGGCTGACTAAAGCATGCTGACTGGGCTGAATGGGCAGTATGGCAATATTAGCCACTGGGCCCCACAGTTGAGTGGTCTGGCCCCTGAGCCCCACAGTGGAGTGGTCTGGCCCCTCTGTAGTGGTCTAATATGGCTCAGAGGGTCAGAATGTTGGGCCTCTGACATCAAGGATCGATCCACTCTGAGAGGGCAGGGGTATTAGTGGGAGGGTCCTCCTCATTAGCTGTCTACAGCAGAGCAGGCCCGGTCTCAACCTCCCCCTGGGGAATCAGAATGGGTCTGGCCTGATGATATTTATGATGATGGTCACAGACACTCAACTGTTGGTGAACGTTAATAGCAATTACAAAAGCAATGAAACCAGAAACAAAATAGCAATACTCAAAGATCACACACACACACCCACGCTCACACACTCACACTCGCACTCGCACACTCACACACAAACACGCACACTCACACACACACATATGCAAACACACACACACACACACGCGCTCTCACACACACAAACACACACAAACACACACACACATGCATGCATGCACACACATGCAAACACACCCCAGCATTGTCTATTTAACTAGGAGCTGTATCTTGTATAATAAGAGAGGTAATCACCTCAACATTATCTATTGACCTAGGAGCTGTATATTGTATAATAAGAGAGGTAATCACCCCAACATTATCTATTGAACTAGGAGCTGTATCTTGTATAATAAGAGAGGTAATCACCTCAACATTATCTATTGACCTAGGAGCTGTATATTGTATAATAAGAGAGGTAATCACCCCAACATTATCTATTGAACTAGGAGCTGCTAGTAGGAGCTGTATAGAGAGATAATCACCTCAACATTATCTATTGAACTATGAGCTGTATCTTGTATAATAAGAGAGGTAATCACCCCAACATTATCTATTGAACTAGGAGCTGTATCTTGTATAATAAGAGAAGTAATCACCTCAACATTATCTATTGAACTAGGAGCTGTATCTTGTATAATAAGAGAGGTAATCACCTCAACATTATCTATTGAACTAAGAGCTGTATCTTGTATAATAAGAGAGGTAATCACCTCAACATTATCTATTGACCTAGGAGCTGTATCTTGTATAATAAGAGAGGTAATCACCTCAACATTATCTATTGACCTAGGAGCTGTATATTGTATAATAAGAGAGGTAATCACCTCAACATTATCTATTGACCTAGGAGCTGTATCTTGTATAATAAGAGAGGTAATCACCTCAACATTATCTATTGAACTAGGAGCTGCTACTAGGAGCTGTATCTTGTATAATAAGAGAAGTAATCACCTCAACATTATCTATTGAACTAGGAGCTGTATCTTGTATAATAAGAGAGGTAATCACCTCAACATTATCTATTGAACTATGAGCTGTATCTTATATAATAAGAGAAGTAATCACCTCAACATTATCTATTGAACTAGGAGCTGTATCTTGTATAATAAGAGAGGTAATCACCTCAACATTATCCATTGAACTAGGAGCTGCTACTAGGAGCTGTATCTTGTATAATAAGAGAGGTAATCACCTCAACATTATCTATTGAACTAGGAGCTGTATCTTGTATAATAAGAGAGGTAATCACCTCAACATTATCTATTGAACTAGGAGCTGCTACTAGGAGCTGTATCTTGTATAATAAGAGAGGTAATCACCCCAACATTATCTATTGAACTAGGAGCTGTATCTTGTATAATAAGAGAGGTAATCACCTCAACATTATCTATTGAACTAGGAGCTGCTACTAGGAGCTGTATCTTGTATAATAAGAGAGGTAATCACCTCAACATTATCTATTGAACTAGGAGCTGCTACTAGGAGCTGTATCTTGTATAATAAGAGAGGTAATCACCTCAACATTATCTATTGAACTAGGAGCTGCTACTAGGAGCTGTATCTTGTATAATAAGAGAGGTAATCACCTCAACATTATCTATTGAACTAGGAGCTGTATCTTGTATAATAAGAGAGGTAATCACCTCAACATTATCTATTGAACTAGGAGCTGTATCTTGTATAATAAGAGGGTAATCACCCCAACATTATCTATTGAACTAGGAGCTGCTAGTAGGAGCTGTATAGAGAGATAATCACCTCAACATTATCCATTGAACTAGGAGCTGCTACTAGGAGCTGCTACTAGAGCTGTATCTTGTACAATAAGAGGTAATCACCTCAACATTATCCATTGAACTAGGAGCTGTATCTTGTATAATAAGAGAGGTAATCACCTCAACATTATCCATTGAACTAGGATCTGCTACTAGGAGCTGTATCTTGTATAATAAGAGAGTAATCACCTCAACATTATCTATTGAACTAGGAGCTGCTACTAGGAGCTGTATCTTGTATAATAAGAGAGGTAATCACCTCAACATTATCTATTGAACTAGGAGCTGTAGCTTGTATAATAAGAGAGGTAATCACCTCAACATTATCTATTGAACTAGGAGCTGTTACTAGGAGCTGCATCTTGTATAATAAGAGAGGTAATCACCTCAACATTATCTATTGAACGAGGAGCTGCTAGTAGGAGCTGTATAGAGAGATAATCACCTCAACATTATCCATTGAACTAGGAGCTGCTACTAGGAGCTGTATCTTGTATAATAAGAGAGGTAATCACCTCAACATTATCTATTGAACTAGGAGCTGCTACTAGGAGCTGTATCTTGTATAATAAGAGAGGTAATCACCTCAACATTATCTATTGAACTAGGAGCTGCTACTAGGAGCTGTATCTTGTATAATAAGAGAGGTAATCACCTCAACATTATCTATTGAACTAGGAGCTGCTACTAGGAGCTGTATCTTGTATAATAAGAGAGGTAATCACCTCAACATTATCTATTGAACTAGGAGCTGTATCTTGTATAATAAGAGAGTAATCACCCCAACATTATATATTGAACTAGGAGCTGTATCTTGTATAATAAGAGAGGTAATCACCCCAACATTATCTATTGAACTAGGAGCTGCTAGTAGGAGCTGTATAGAGAGATAATCACCTCAACATTATCCATTGAACTAGGAGCTGCTACTAGGAGCTGCTACTAGGAGCTGTATCTTGTACAATAAGAGAGGTAATCACCTCAACATTATCCATTGAACTAGGAGCTGTATCTTGTATAATAAGAGAGGTAATCACCTCAACATTATCCATTGAACTAGGATCTGCTACTAGGAGCTGTATCTTGTATAATAAGAGAGGTAATCACCTCAACATTATCCATTGAACTAGGAGCTGCTACTAGGAGCTGCTACTAGGAGCTGTATCTTGTATAATAAGAGAGGTAATCACCTCAACATTATCTATTGAACTAGGAGCTGCTACTAGGAGCTGCTACTAGGAGCTGTATCTTGTACAATAAGAGAGGTAATCACCTCAACATTATCTATTGAACTCGGAGCTGCTACTAGGAGCTGTATCTTGTATAATAATGTGTTGTCACTAAACAGTGTTATGACAACAAAGCAGTGTCCCAGGATAATTGTTATTTTGTTCCCGGCGGAAGAGGAACGCAGCTCCCCTCAGCTCAGCTGATGAGACTCCAGTACATATAGAAGCTATCCAGGACTATATAGACTCAAAGGAACCTGCTGGGAAATGAAGCACACACACACTAAATGAAAGAGGGAGAGGGGGGAGATCATTATGTATTATTACATTATTAGAGCAGAGATAAATCAGTACGTTCTCATCTTGACTGAATATCCAATCGTAGACCTTATCTCATATACTGTAATGCCAGTCAGTCCCCATCTAAAGTATATGAATAATACCTGACCTCTGAAGCCTGCACTTGTCTTCCAACACACTGTACATAACTAATGGGACATGGCACATATTGTTCAACTGCTCAGTGTAAATGGTTCTTAACCAGGTCTTAGTAAAATGACCAATTATTTCCACTAGTTTATCAACATTGTGGATCAGTGTAACGTTAAGCTGACGTTAAAGGACAATGAATGCTAGCTGTTCTCAACCACTCTAATTGGCCAGTAGTGTCTAGCTCCCAACCCTCTCAACCCTGTTCTGAACCATGGATGTTCTTTGTTGCTCTGACAGTCAGTGAGCTCTGCTTCTGCTTGTTAACAGGGGAAATATGCAGAAACAGCCCTCAACAACCCTCCAGCCTGGAATTAGTGTCTCCTGTCAGGATCAACATCAACGTTAGCATCTACAGTACTACAGTCGTCTACAGGGACCCTCAACGTCAGTCATCTATAGTGGTACACTACAGCTGGGCTCAACAGGAGTTTTAAAGTTTCATGTCCTCCCCTGCCCCCTCAGCCAGCTCTGTCTCACAGCTGTCCTCTGTCTCAGCAAGAGAACACTCCACAGAGAACACTCCATAGAAAACACTCCACAGAGAACACTCCACAGAGAACACTCCACAGAGAACACTCCACAGAGAACACTCCACAGAGAACACTCCACAGAGAACACTCCACAGAGAACACTCCACAGAGAACACACCAGAGAGAACACTCCACAGAGAACACTCCACAGAGAACACTCCACAGAGAACACTCCACAGAGAACACTCCACAGAGAACACTCCACAGAGAACACACCAGAGATAACTCTCCACAGAGAACACACCAGAGAGAACACTCCACAGTGAACACTCTACAGAGAACACACCAGAGAGAACACTCCACAGAGAACACTCCACAGAGAACACTCCACAGAGAACACACCAGAGATAACTCTCCACAGAGAACACACCAGAGATAACTCTCCACAGAGAACACACCAGAGAGAACACTCCACAGAGAACACTCCACAGAGAACACACCAGAGAGAACACTCCACAGAGAACACACCAGAGAGAACTCTCCACAGAGAACACTCCACAGAGAACACACCAGAGAGAACACACCAGAGAGAACACTCCACAGAGAACACACCAGAGATAACTCTCCACAGAGAACACTCCACAGAGAACACACCAGAGAGAACACTCCACAGAGAACACTCCACAGAGAACACACCAGAGAGAACACACCAGAGATAACTCTCCACAGTGAACACTCTACAGAGAACACACCAGAGATAACTCTCCACAGAGAACACACCAGAGAGAACACTCCACAGTGAACACTCTACAGAGAACACACCAGAGAGAACACTCCACAGAGAACACTCCACAGAGAACACCCCACAGAGAACACACCAGAGATAACTCTCCACAGAGAACACACCAGAGATAACTCTCCACAGAGAACAATCCACAAAAAACACTCCAGATTGTGCTTGTCTTGAATTTTTTCTTTCACCTTTATTTAACCAGGTAGGCTAGTTGAGAACACCTTTATTTAACCAGGTAGGCTAGTTGAGAACACCTTTATTTAACCAGGTAGGCTAGTTGAGAACAAGTTCTCACTTGCAAATTCGACCTGGCCAAGATAAAGCGTAGCAATTCGACACATACAACAACAGAGTTACACATGGAATAACAACACATACAGTCAATAATACAGTAGAACAAAAGAAAACAAAAAGTCTATATACAGTGAATGCAAATGAGGTAAGTTAAGGAAATGAATTGGCCATGGTGGCGAAGTAATTACAATATAGCAATTAAACACTGGAATGGTAGATCGGCAGAAGATGAATGTGCAGGTAGAGATACTGGGGTGCAAAGGAGCAACATAAATAAAGAAATACAGTATGCGGAGGAGGTAGGTAGATGGGCTGTTTATAGATGGGCTATGTACAGGTGCAGTTATCTGTGAGCTGCTCTGACAGCTGGTGCTTAAAGCTAGTGAGGGAGATGTGAGTCTCCAGCTTCAGAGATGTTTGCAGTTCGTTCCAGTCATGGGCAGCAGAGAACTGGAAGGTAAGATGACCAAAGGAGGAATTGGCTTTGGTGATGACCAGTGAGATGTACCTGCTGGAGCGTGTGCTATGGGTGGGTGCTACTATGATGACCAGTGAGCTGCGATAAGGCGGGGCTTTACCTAGCAGAGACTTGTAGATAACCTGTAGCCAGTGTGTTTGGAGACGAGTATGAAGCGAGGGCCAACCAACGAGAGCGTACAGGTCGCAATGGTGGGTAGTGTATGGGGCTTTGGTGACAAAACGGATTGCATCCAGTTTGTTGAATAGTGTTGGAGGCTATTTTATAGATGACATCAACGAAGTCGAGGATCGGTAGGATGGTCCGTTTTACGAGGGTATATTTGGCAGAATGAGTGAAGGATGCTTTGTTGCGATATAGGAAGCCGATTCTAGATTTCATTTTGGATTGGAGATGCTTAATGTGATTCTGGATGGAGAGTTTACAGTCTAACCAGACACTCAGGTATTTGTAGTTGTCCACGTATTCTCAGTCAGAGCCGTCCTGAGTAGTGATGCTGGATGGGCAAGCAGGTGCGGGCAGTGATCGATTGAAAAGCATGCATTTAGTTTTACTTGCATTTAAGAGCAGTTGGAGGCCACGGAAGGAGAGTTGTATGGCATTGAAGCTCGTCTGGAGGTTAGTTAACACAGTGTCCAAAGAGGTACCAGAAGTATACATAATGGTGTTGTCTGCGTAAAGGTGGATCAGAGAATCACCAGCTGCAAGAGCAACATCATTATTGTATACAGAAAAGAGAGTCGGCCCGAGAATTGAACCCTGTGGCATACCCATAGAGACTGTCAGAGGTCCAGACAACAGGCCCTCCGATTTGACACACTGAACTCTATCAGAGAAGTAGTTGGTAAACCAGGCGAGGCAATCATTTGAGAAACCAAGGCTGTCGAATCTGCCAAGAAGAATGTTGTGATTGACAGAGTCGAAAGCCTTGGCCAGGTCGATGAATACTGCTGCACAGTAATGTCTCCTATCGATGACGGTTATGATGTCCTTTAGGACCTTGAGCGTGGCTGAGGTACACCCATGTCCAGCTCTGAAACCAGATTGCATAGCGGAGAAGGTATAGTGGGATTTGAAATGCTCGGTAATCTGTTTGTTATCTTGACTACCGAAGATCTTAGAAAGGTAGGGTAGGATAGATCTAGGTCTGTAGCAGTTTGGGTCTAGAGTGTCACCAACTTTGAAGAGGGGGATGACCGCGGCAGCTTTCCAATCTTTGGGAATCTCAGACGATACGAAAGAGAGGTTGAACATGATATTAATAGGGGTTGCAACTATTTTGGTAGATCATTTTAGAAAGAGAGGGTCCAGATTATCTAGCCCGGCTGATTTGTATGGGTCCAGATTATGCAGCTCTTTCAGAACTGCTATCTGGATTTGGGTGAAGGAGAAATGGTGGGTTGCTGTGGAGGGTGCCGGGCAGTTGACCGGGGTAGGGGTAGCCAGGTGGAAAGCATGGCCAGCCATAGAGAAATGCGTATTGAAATTCTCAATTATAGTGGATTTATCGGTGGTAACAGTGTTTCCTAGCCTCAGAGCTGTGGGCAGCTGGGAGGCTCTTATTCTCCATGGACTTTACAGTGTACCAGAACTTTTTTGAGTTTTTGAGTTGTACTACAGGAAGCAAATTTCTGTTTGAAAAAGCTAGCCTTATCTTTTATAACTGCCTTTGTATTTCGTCCCAACTTCCCTGAAAAGCTGCATATCACGGGGGCTATTCGATGCTAATGCAGAACGCCACAGAATATTTTTGTGCTGGTCAAGGGCAGACAGGTCTGGAGTGAACCAAGGACTATGTATATTCCTAGTTCTACATTTTTTGAGTGGGGCATGTTTATTTAAGATGGTGAGGAATGCACTTTTAAAGAATAGCCAGGCATCATCGATTGACGGGATGAGGTCAATGTCCTTCCAGGATACCCGGGCCAGGTCGATTAGAAAGGCCTGCTCACAGAAGTGTTTTAGGGAGCGTTTGACAGTGATGAGGGGTGGTCGTTTGACCGCAGACCCATTACGGATGCAGGCAATGAGGCAGTGATCGCTGAGATCTTGATTGAAAACAGCAGAGGTGTATTTGAGGGCGAGTTAGTTAGGATGACATCTATGAGGGTGCCCGTGTTTACTGATTTGGAGTTGTACTTGGTAGGTTCATTGGTAATTTGTGTGAGATTGAGGGCATCAAGCTTGGATTGTAGGATGGCCGGGGTGTTAAGCATGTCCCAGTTTAGGTCACCTAGTAGCTCAGAAGATAGATAGGCGGCAATCAATTCAATTCTGCTGGGGGCAGAGGGAGGTCTATAGCAAGTGGCAACAGTGAGAGACTTGTTTCTGGAAAGGTGATTTTTAGAAGTAGAAGCTTGAATTGTTTTGGTACAGACTTGGATAGTAATACAGAACTCTGCAGGCTTTCTTTGGGAGGTCTATAGCAAGTGGCAACAGTGAGAGACTTGTTTCTGGAAAGGTGATTTTTAGAAGTAGAAGCTTGAATTGTTTTGGTACAGACTTGGATAGTAATACAGAACTCTGCAGGCTTTCTTTGGGAGGTCTATAGCAAGTGGCAACAGTGAGAGACTTGTTTCTGGAAAGGTGATTTTTAGAAGTAGAAGCTCGAATTGTTTTGGTACAGACTTGGATAGTAATACAGAACTCTGCAGGCTATCTTTGCAGTAGATTGCAACACCGCCCCCCTTTGGCAGTCCAATCTTGGTGGAAAATGTTATAGTTAGCTATGAAGATTTCAGGGTTTTTGGTGGTTTTCCTAAGCCAGGAGTCAGACATGGCTAAGACATCTTGGCAGAGTGTGGGGGGTGGGAGTGGAGCTAGACACTGCAGGACCTGGATTAACCTCCACATCACCAGAGGAACAGAGGAGAAGTAGGATATGGGTACAGCTAAAAACTATACGAACTGGCCGTCTAGCATGTTCGGAACAGAGAGTAAAAGGGGCAGGATTCTGGGCACGATAGCATAGATTCAAGGCATAATGTACAGACAAAGGTAAGGTAGGATGTGAGTCCATTGGAGGTAAACCTAGGCATTGAGTAATGAAGAGAGAGTTATAGTCTCTAGAGATTTTTAAACAAGTGATGTCATTGCATATGTAAGAGGTGGAACAACATGGTTGGTTAAGGCATATTGAGCAGGGCTAGAGACTCTACAGTGAAATAAGACAGTGATCAGTAACCAGGACAGTAATGGACAAGGCATATTGAGCAGGGCTAGAGGCTCTACAGTGAAATAAGACAGTGATCAGTAACCAGGACAGTAATGGACAAGGCATATTGATATTAGAGAGAGGCATGCGTAGCCAAGTGAACATATGGGTCCAGTGAGTGATTGGGCTGACTGGGGACACGGCGATTCAGACAGTTAGCAGGCCGATGCCAACATGCTAATAGTTAGTAGGCCGGGGCTATACAAGCTAGCAGTTAGTAGATCGGGTTAGCAAGCAAGCAGTTAGCAGGGGCTAGCAGTTACAGACCGGGCAGGCAAGCTAGCAGTTAGCAGACCGGGTTAGCAAGCAAGCAGTTAGCAGGGGCTAGCAGTTAGCAGACTGGGGCAGAGAAGCTAGCCATTAGCAGACCGGTGCAGGCAAGCTAGCAGGTAGCAGACTGTAACGCCAGGGTAGTGGGTTCGATTCCCGGGACCACCCATACGTAGAATGTGTGCACACATGACTGTAAGTCGCTTTGGATAAAAGCGTCAGCTAAATGGCATATATTACTATATTTACTATTACAGACTGGGTTAGCAAGCAAGCAGTTAGCAGGGGCTAGTAGTTAGCAGACCGGGCAGGCAGAGCTAGCAGTTTGCAGACTGGGACAGGCAAGCTAGCAGTTAGCAGACCAGGTTAGCAAGCAAGCAGTTAGCAGGGGCTAGCAAGTTAGCCTTTGGGGGACGTCGCGATGGGGGCAAGTCTGTTTTTTTCCCTCGTCGTGCGGTGACGTCGATAGACCAGTCGTAGAATTAGTAGGGTTCCAAGTAGCTCTAGGTAGATGGCAGGCCTAGCTGATTAGAAGAATGGGCCTTCAGCGGGCGCCGTGCCTGAGGGGCCTGTTGGAGTCCTCGGGCAGATTATGTCGGTATTCCAGTCACAGAGGATCGGCGGGTTTCTGTCCCCCGTACCTGCAGTAGAAGGGGTCCAGATATTGTAGCCCAGGAGTAGGCTTCGGTGGTAGCACAGGAGCCCTGGCCGGGCTAGCTTCAGGTTAACTGGTGCTTGCTCTGGGATGAAAACGCTAGACAGGAGTAGTCATCCGGGGATTGCGGTTAGCTAGTTGCGAAGATCCAGATGAAAATGTTCAGTTTGCGGTAGGAATGCGGGGATATGGGGGTTGGAAAGAAAATAATAGGTCCGTTATGCTCTGGTTAGAGTAACGTTGTTGGAACTGGCGAGGGCTTTCCGAGCTGAACGTTTAGCTGATGACCGCTGGCAATGGTTTGCTGACTGGTATCTGGTAGTTAGGAGAGGATGGTGAGAGGCTGGGCTTCAGCTGACTGATATCTGGTAGTTAGGAGAGGATGGTGAGAGGCTGGGCTTCAGCTGACTGATATCTGGTAGTTAGGAGAGGATGGTGAGAGGCTGGGCTTCAGTTGACTGATATCTGGTAGTTAGGAGAGGATGGTGAGAGGCTGGGCTTCAGCTGACTGATATCTGGTAGTTAGGAGAGGATGGTGAGAGGCTGGGCTTCAGCTGACTGATATCTGGTAGTTAGGAGAGGATGGTGAGAGGCTGGGCTTCAGCTGACTGATATCTGGTAGTTAGGAGAGGATGGTGAGAGGCTGGGCTTCAGCTGACTGATATCTGGTAGTTAGGAGAGGATGGTGAGAGGCTGGGCTTCAGCTGACTGGTATCTGGTAGTTAGGAGAGGATGGTGAGAGGCTGGGCTTCAGCTGACTGGTATCTGGTAGTTAGGAGAGGATGGTGAGAGGCTGGGCTTCAGCTGACTGATATCTGGTAGTTAGGAGAGGATGGTGAGAGGCTGGGCTTCAGTTGACTGATATCTGGTAGTTAGGAGAGGATGGTGAGAGGCTGGGCTTCAGCTGACTGATATCTGGTAGTTAGGAGAGGATGGTGAGAGGCTGGGCTTCAGTTGACTGATATCTGGTAGTTAGGAGAGGATGGTGAGAGGCTGGGCTTCAGCTGACTGATATCTGGTAGTTAGGAGAGGATGGTGAGAGGCTGGGCTTCAGCTGACTGATATCTGGTAGTTAGGAGAGGATGGTGAGAGGCTGGGCTTCAGCTGACTGATATCTGGTAGTTAGGAGAGGATGGTGAGAGGCTGGGCTTCAGCTGACTGGTATCTGGTAGTTAGGAGAGGATGGTGAGAGGCTGGGCTTCAGCTGACTGGTATCTGGTAGTTAGGAGAGGATGGTGAGAGGCTGGGCTTCAGCTGACTGATATCTGGTAGTTAGGAGAGGATGGTGAGAGGCTGGGCTTCAGCTGACTGATATCTGGTAGTTAGGAGAGGATGGTGAGAGGCTGGGCTTCAGCTGACTGATATCTGGTAGTTAGGAGAGGATGGTGAGAGGCTGGGCTTCAGTTGAGAGATTCCAGATCCCAAGTAAATTCTTTTGAAAGAGGGAATCCACGCCACATTGGGTGAGGCGGGTTGCAGGAGAGTATATAGAAGTTGAGGTTTAGCAAAACATTTGAAAAGATATGCAAAGAAAAAGATGTTAAAACGATATATACAAGGGACACGACAGGACAAAGACGTCTGACTGATGATGCAGCATCAATTAAATCTAACTCAGACCTCAGAGAAATGACCCAACCAGTTCACTAACTAACAGACCTCAGAGAAATGACCCAACCAGTTCACTAACTAACAGACCTCAGAGAAATGACCCAACCAGTTCACTAACTAACAGACCTCAGGAAGATGAACCAACCAGTTCACTAACTAACAGACCTCAGAGAAATGACCCAACCAGTTCACTAACTAACAGACCTCAGAGAAATGACCCAACCAGTTCACTAACTAACAGACCTCAGGAAGATGAACCAACCAGTTCACTAACTAACAGACCTCAGAGAAATGACCCAACCAGCTCACTAACTAACAGACCTCAGAGAAATGACCCAACCAGTTCACTAACTAACAGACCTCAGAGAAATGGTCCTTCTGTGGCTCAGTTGGTAGAGCATGGCGCTTGTAACGCCAGGGTAGTGGGTTCGATTCCCGGGACCACCCATACGTAGAATGTATGCACACATGACTGTAAGTCGCTTTGGATAAAAGCGTCAGCTAAATGGCATATATTATTATTATTTATATTTAACTAACAGACCTCAGGAAGATGAACCAACCAGTTCACTAACTAACAGACCTCAGAGAAATGACCCAACCAGTTCACTAACTAACAGACCTCAGAGAAATGACCCAACCAGTTCACTAACTAACAGACCTCAGAGAAATGACCCAACCAGTTCACTAACTAACAGACCTCAGAGAAATGACCCAACCAGTTCACTAACTAACAGACCTCAGAGAAATGACCCAACCAGTTCACTAACTAACAGACCTCAGGAAGATGAAACAACCAGCTCACTAACTAACAGACCTCAGAGAAATGACCCAACCAGTTCACTAACTAACAGACCTCAGAGAAATGACCCAACCAGTTCACTAACAGGCCTCATGAAGATGAAACAACCAGCTCACTAACTAACAGACCTCAGAGAAATGACCCAACCAGTTCACTAACTAACAGACCTCAGGAAGATGAACCAACCAGCTCACTAACTAACAGACCTCAGCAAGATGAACCAACCAGCTCACTAACTAACAGACCTCATGAAGATGAACCAACCAGCTCACTAACTAACAGACCTCAGGAAGATGAACCAACCAGCTCACTAACTAACAGACCTCAGGAAGATGAACCAACCAGCTCACTAACTAACAGACCTCAGGAAGATGAACCAACCAGCTCACTAACTAACAGACCTCAGGAAGATGAACCAACCAGCTCACTAACTAACAGACCTCAGAGAAATGACCCAACCAGTTCACTAACTAACAGACCTCAGGAAGATGAAACAACCAGCTCACTAACTAACAGACCTCATGAAGATGAACCAACCAGCTCACTAACTAACAGACCTCATGAAGATGAACCAACCAGCTCACTAACTAACAGACCTCAGCAAGATGAACCAACCAGCTCACTAACTAACAGACCTCAGGAAGATGAACCAACCAGCTCACTAACTAACAGACCTCAGGAAGATGAACCAACCAGCTCACTAACTAACAGACCTCATGTTTTACTGCTTCTGATAATGTGTCTCAGTCAACACGTTTCCTCATTATCATCTACTAATAAGAATGCTACTGTTTTCCTAAGGAAGACTTGTGCTGCTGTTGTTTTGGAAGTGTGATTTGTTTAGAAACTGTGGTTTCTTCTTTAAGAAGCTGGCTATCAGAGGAGACGGTATCTGGTTGCCTTAGGAAGGAGGTCATTTACACCAGTCTCTTTGTGATCACTTTGTAACGCTACACATTATTCATGCCACAACATGGGGCGCTGGGATACAAGCTGGGTGTTTATTCTAGAGCTCAGGCAGGGCTGAGGCAGGACTGGGCTGAGGCATGGTTGGGCTGAGGTAGGGATGGGCTTGAGGCAGGGTTAAGGAGGGCTGAGGCAGGGCGCTGAGGTAGAGTGTTCGAGCAGAGGGTTGAGGCAGGTTGAGGCAGGTTGAGGCTGAGCTAGGAGCATGAGAAAGCTGGGAGGACCCACCAAAGGCTCAGAGATCAGGGATAATCTGACACCCCAAAGCCTAATCTTCTTAGTGGACCAGGATAAAATGAGTATCCATTACAGAATTAACCTTCATCCCAACCAGCCCCCTCCATACCCACCGCCACCAGCCCCTCCCAGTCCCCCAGCCCCTCCATACCCACCGCCACCAGCCCCCTCCATACCCACCGCCACCAGCCCCCTCCATACCCACCGCCACCAGCCCCCTCCATACCCACCGCCACCAGCCCCTCCATACCCACCGCCACCAGTCCCCTCCATACCCACCGCCACCAGCCCCCTCCATACCCACCGCCACCAGTCCCCTCCATACCCACCGCCACCAGCCCCTCCATACCCACCGCCACCAGCCCCCTCCATCCCCCCCACCAGCCCCCTCCATACCCACCGCCACCAGTCCCCTCCCAGTGCTTCCAGCCCCCTCCATACCCACCGCCACCAGCCCCTCCATACCCACCGTTACCAGCCCCTCCATACCCACCGCCACCAGCCCCCTCCATACCCACCACCACCAGCCCGCTCCATACCCACCGCCACCAGCCCCTCCCAGTGCTTCCAGCCCCCTCCATACCCACCGCCACCAGCCCCTCCATACCCACCGCCACCAGCCCCTCCATACCCACCGCCACCAGCCCCTCCATACCCACCACCACCAGCCCCTCCATACCCACCGCCACCAGCCCCTCCATACCCACCGTTACCAGCCCCCTCCATACCCACCGCCACCAGCCCCTCCATACCCACCGCCACCAGCCCCCCCCTCCCAGTCACCCCAGCCCCCTCCTGGCTCTACCCAGTGCTTCCAGCCCCCTCCATACCCACCGCCACCAGCCCCCTCCCAGTCCCCCCAGCCCCCTCCTGGCTCAACCCAGCCCCTCCTGGCCCCACCCAGTGCTTCCCGCTCCCTCCTGGCGCCACCCAGTCCCACCAGCCCCCTCATGGCCCCTCCCAGTTCCACCAGCCCCTTCCTGGCCCCTCCCTCCCAGCACCATGTCCCTCTGATAGCCATTTTAGCCAGCATGGAGACAATGGCCTGGTCCGGCACTTAATCAGGCATTAGCGGGGAAAGCAGCTAAGCTCCATATTCACTCCATCTGGAGCTGCAGGCCAACCGGCTTGGCATCAGATCTGATGAGAGGAGAAGACAGAGGAGAGGGGGCAGAGAGGAGGCCAGCAGGGCCACAGAGAGCTCCACTCCACCACCTACTCTCTTTAACATAGAGATGACAGACAGAATAACGGACAGCGAGTACCTCTCTCCTAGAAGTTTTTAACTGTTCCTTGGTAAAGCAGCTGGCATCTGAAAGCCAGCATAAGTTAACAAGGCTGACACTAGGCTGCTGCCCAGAAAGCCTGGTAGGTCAGAGGTCAGCAACAACAGCATTGACTCAATCCTAACTGACATCACAGCCCACTGGGAGAAGAGCAGTCATACTGTTCCATCCAGTCTACCGGCAGGTCAGAGGTTGAACTAAATGGAATGGAAACACACTACAGTGTGACCTGCTGGGAAACTGACTACTTTAACTAAAGCTAGGGAGTTTTATTCCTCTGCTGGTAGCGTGACTACAGCTCAAGCTCATTACCATAACGCACAATGCGCAAAAATATTCCTAAAGATATTTAACCTCCACACATTAACAAGTAAAATAGCTCAAACGAAAGATAAACAAGTTGTTTATCTAGCCAGCAAGTCAGATTTCTAAAATGTTTTACGGCGAAAACATAGCACATATTTATGTCAAACCACCACCGCAGACATAGCTCATTAGCATAGCCAAGTAGGAAAAAATATGCAATCAACAAACGCAGGATTAAAAGAAATCATTTCACTAACCTTTTGAAATCTTCATCAGATGACAGTAATATAACATGTTACACAGTACATTCATTTTTTTCAATAATATGCTATATATATCCATAAATCTCTGTTTACAATGATGCATCGTTCAAAAAATGCTACCCAAATGTCCTGAGAAATGACGATAGCCCCGGCAGATAACATCAGCTAACAAGGAATACACATCATAAACTTTGACTAAATATGCATGTTTTACATATGTATAGCAAGATACACTTCTTCTAAATGCAATTGCATTGTTACATTTAATTTTAACATTACATTTTGCGTTCACTAGACTATAATATGGAGTCGGCGCTCCCACAGTAGCATCATGACTCCTCTATCTTGGAGTCGACAGAAACCCAAAATTAATACATTAAATATTCCCTTACCTTTGTTATTCTTCCATCAAACGACCTGTAAGGGATTATACTCACCAAATTAGCGTTCAGTTTTCAAGTCTGCGTCTTTCGGTTCTCAAAATAGCCTGATTTTGGTAAAAATGTAGTCAAAATTGAAGTGGTTGCGCACCAAAACTTCGAAAGTATATATAGTATGTCGAGTAAACTTGTCAAACTAACTTCATAATCAAGCTTTAACATGTTATAAAGGTGTACAGCAATTTTGAGAACAAACAGAAACACAAGCACTGTTCAATCGATCTTGGAAAAGAGAGAGGACTTGACCATTGCGCACAGGTTTTTTTGAGTGACTGAGAGCTTACCGAGTGCTCAAACTCTCACCAGCGGGTGATTCTCACAATGAGAAGCCCCATTGAAAGCTGAGATCACGCTGAACACGTGGAGACTGTTCCTGTTGCTGTAACTGTTTGGGGAGGGTGTTTGCGATGAGGTCAAAGGTGACCCAACTTTTCAGATGAGAAGAGATATTTTGGGAAAATGCAGATTTTGAAAGTTCTGCTTTACATAGAGACATAATTTAAACGGTTTTAAAAGCTTTAGAGTGTTTTCTATTCGATAATATTTTTTATTTGCATATATTAGCAACTTTTGACAA
This sequence comes from Oncorhynchus keta, assembly GCF_023373465.1. Lineage (NCBI taxonomy): Eukaryota > Metazoa > Chordata > Actinopteri > Salmoniformes > Salmonidae > Oncorhynchus > Oncorhynchus keta. The sequence goes on along the minus strand of NW_026286450.1, from coordinate 3,077 downwards.
AAATGTATCATGTTTTATATGGGTACCCAAATCCTCCAGAAGGGGCAGTAAACCGTGGTATCCTGAACAGGCTAGAGAACAAAGCTGGGGAGGAGAGGAGGAGAGGTGAGAGGCTGGGGAGGAGAGGAGGATGGTGAGAGGCTGGAGAGGAGGAGAGGAAGGTGAGAAGCTGGGGAGGAGAGGAGGAGAGGAAGGTGAGAGGCTGGGGAGGAGAGGAGGAGAAGAAGGTGAGAGGCTGGAGAGGAGGAGAGGAAGGTGAGAGGCTGGGGAGGAGAGGAGGAGAAGAGGTGAGAGGCTGGGGAGGAGAGGAGGAGAGGAAGGTGAGAAGCTGGGGAGGAGTGGAGGAGAGGGAAGGTGAGAGGCTGGGGAGGAGAGGAGGAGAGGAAGGTGAGAGGCTGGGGAGGAGAGGAGGAGAGGAAGGTGAGGCTGGAGAGGAGGAGAGGAAGGTGAGAGGCTGGGGAGGAGAGGAGGAGAAGAGGTGAGAGGCTGGGGAGGAGAGGAGGAGAGGAAGGTGAGAAGCTGGGGAGGAGAGGAGGAGAGGAGGAGAGGAGGAGAGGAAGGTGAGAGGCTGGGGAGGAGAGGAGGAGAGGAGGAGAGAGGCTGGAGAGGAGAGGAGGAGAGGAAGGTGAGAGACTGGGGAGGAGAGGAAGGTGAGAGGCTGGGGAGGAGAGGAGGAGAGGAAGGTGAGAGGCTGGGGAGGAGAGGAGGAGAGGAAGGTGAGAGGCTGGGGAGGAGAGGAAGGTGAGAGGCTGGGGAGGAGAGGAGGAGAGGAAGGTGAGAGGCTGGGGAGGAGAGGAGGAGAGGAAGGTGAGAGGCTGGGGAGGAGAGGAAGGAGAGAGGCTGGGGAGGAGAGGAAGGTGAGAGGCTGGGGAGGAGAGGAGGAGAGGAAGGTGAGAGGCTGGAGAGGAGAGGAGGAGAGGAAGGTGAGAGGCTGGGGAGGAGAGGAGGAGAGGAAGGTGAGAGGCTGGGGAGGAGAGGAGGAGAGGAAGGTGAGAGGCTGGGGAGGAGAGGAAGGTGAGAGGCTGGGGAGGAGAGGAGGAGAGGAAGGTGAGAGGCTGGGGAGGAGAGGAGGAGAGGAAGGTGAGAGGCTGGGGAGGAGTGGAGGAGAGGAAGGTGAGAGGCTGGGGAGGAGAGGAGGAGAGGAAGGTGAGAGGCTGGGGAGGAGAGGAGGAGAGGAAGGTGAGAGGCTGGGGAGGAGAGGAGGAGAGGAGGAGAGGAAGGTGAGAGGCTGGGGAGGAGAGGAGGAGAGGAGGAGAGGAAGGTGAGAGGCTGGGGAGGAGAGGAGGAGAGGAAGGTGAGAGGCTGGGGAGGAGTGGAGGAGAGGAAGGTGAGAGGCTGGAGAGGAGAGGAGGAGAGGAAGGTGAGAGGCTGGGGAGGAGAGGAGGAGAGGAAGGTGAGAGGCTGGGGAGGAGAGGAGGAGAGGAAGGTGAGAGGCTGGAGAGGAGAGGAGGAGAGGAGGAGAGGAAGGTGAGAGGCTGGGGAGGAGAGGAGGAGAGGAGGAGAGGAAGGTGAGAGGCTGGGGAGGAGAGGAGGTGAGGAAGGTGAGAGGCTGGGGAGGAGAGGAGGAGAGGAAGGTGAGAGGCTGGGGAGGAGAGGAGGAGAGGGGTGGTGAGAGGCTGGGGAGGAGAGGAATGTGAGAGGCTGGGGAGGAGAGGAAGGTGAGAAGCTGGGGCGGAGAGCAGGAAAAGGGAGGGGCAAGGGATGTTGAATAGAGAGAGGGAAGCTGGCTGTGAAATGGAGACTACAGAAAGACAAATTATTATTGAACGGAGCCACTTCTATTCACACCTCAGGGGAGTGGAGGGGTCAGATAGTGGGAACAGGGAGGGGTCAGATAGTGGGAACAGGGAGGGGTCAGATAGTGGGAACAGGGAGGGGTCAGATAGTGGGAACAGGGAGGGGTCAGATAGTGGGAACAGGGAGGGGTCAGATAGTGGGAACAGGGAGGGGTCAGATAGTGGGAACAGGGAGGGGTCAGATAGTGGGAACAGGGAGGGGTCAGATAGTGGGAACAGGGAGGGGTCAGATAGTGGGAACAGGGAGGGGTCAGATAGTGGGAACAGGGAGGGGTCAGAGGGTGGGAACAGGGAGGGGTCAGACAGTGGGAACTGGGAGGGGTCAGATAGTGTGAACAGGGAGGGGTCAGATAGTGGGAACAGGGAGGGGTCAGATAGTGGGAACAGGGAGGGGTCAGATAGTGGGAACAGGGAGGGGTCAGATAGTGGGAACAGGGAGGGGTCAGATAGTGGGAACAGGGAGGGGTCAGATAGTGGGAACAGGGAGGGGTCAGATAGTGGGAACAGGGAGGGGTCAGATAGTGGGTATACCTATCAGTAGGGCTCTAAACATACCTATCACTAGGGCTCTAAACATACCTATCACTAGGGCTCTAAACATACCTATCACTAGGGCTCTAAACATACCTATCACTAGGGCTCTAAACATACCTATCACTAGGGCTCTAAACATACCTATCACTAGGGCTCTAAACATACCTATCACTAGGGCTCTAAACATACCTATCACTAGGGCTCTAAACATACCTATCACTAGGGCTCTAAACATATCTATCACTAGGGCTCTAAACATTCCTAACAGCAGGGCTCTAAACATTCCTATCACTAGGGCTCTAAACATACCTATCACTAGGGCTCTAAACATACCTATCACTAGGGCTCTAAACATACCTATCACTAGGGCTCTAAACATACCTATCACTAGGGCTCTAAACATTCCTAACAGCAGGGCTCTAAACATTCCTATCACTAGGGCTCTAAACATATCTATCACTAGGGCTCTAAACATTCCTAACAGCAAACATTCCTATCACTAGGCTCTAAACATTCCTATCACTAGGGCTCTAAACATACCTATCACTAGGGCTCTAAACATACCTATCACTAGGGCTCTAAACATACCTATCACTAGGGCTCTAAACATTCCTATCACTAGGGCTCTAAACATACCTATCAGTAGGGCTCTAAACATACCTATCAGTAGGGCTCTAAACATACCTATCACTAGGCTCTAAACATTCACTATCACATTCCTATCACTAGGGCTCTAAACATATCTAT
>NW_026286449.1:0-9800 GCF_023373465.1 Oncorhynchus keta | reverse complement strand
ACCTGATCAGTTATTTGAACTTACAGGGAACTCAATGTGAATAAAATACAATAAAGGCCACATAACGGACCGTTACTAACAATTCCTCACAAACAAACATACAGAGGGAACAGAGGGTTAAATAATGAACAAGTAATTAAAACCAGGTGTGTAAGACAAAGACAAAACAAATGGAAAATGAAAAGTGGATCGGCGATGGCTAGAAGGCCGGTGACGTCGATCGCCGAACGCCGCCCGGACAAGGAGAGGGACCGACTTCGGGAGAAGTCAGGACAGTACCCCCCCCCCCCTTGATGCGCGGCTCCAGCAGTCAACACCGGGCCTCGGGGACGACCCGGTGGACGAGGCGGAGGGCGATCTGGGTAGAGACGGTGGAAATCCCGCAGCAACGAAGGGTCCAAGACGTCCTCCACCGGCGCCCAGCTTCTCTCCTCCGGACCGTACCCCTCCCACTCCACGAGGTACTTAAAGGTACTGAAAGGTCCTCTCGTCTACAAAAGGTTCGGAAGACTGATAGAGCATTCATCAACCCGTACGGCATGACAAGGTACTCATAATGCCCTGAGGTGGTACTGAAAGCCGTCTTCCACTCGTCTCCCTCCCGGATACGCACTAGGTTGTAAGCGCTCCCGAGATCTAGTTTGGTGAAGAAGTGCGTCCCGTGCATTGACTCAATCGCTGTGGCGATTAGAGGTAGCGGGTAACCGTATCTCACAGTGATCAGATTTAGACCTCGATAGTCAATACACGGGTGCAGACCTACCTCCTTCTTCTTCACAAAAAAAGAAACTTGAGGAGGTGGGTGAGAAGTGGAGGACCGAATGTACCCCTGACGCAGGGATTCGGAGACATATTTTTCCATCTCCGCCTGTGACAGGGGATACACGTGACTCCTGGGAAGTGCGGCGTCTACCAGGAAATCTATTGCACAATCCCCCCGTCGATGAGGTGGTAATTTAGTCGCCCTCTTCTTACAGAAGGCAAGAGCCAAATCGGCATATTCAGGGGGAATGCGCACGGTGGAAACCTGGTCTGGACTCTCCACCATAGTAGCACCAACAGAAACCCCTAAACATCTACCCAAGCACTCCCGTGAGAGCCCTCTGTTGCCACGAGACAGTGGAGTCATGACAGGCTAATCAGGGTAGGCCTAGCACCATGGGAAGCGCAGGAAAGTCAACAAGAAATAGACTGATTCTCTTCTTGTGATCCCCCTGCGTCACCATGCCCGGGGGAGCTGTGACCTCCCTAATCAACCCTGACCCTAATGGTCGACTGTCTAAGGCATGAACAGGGAAGGGCATAGCCACGGGAACAATGGGGATCCCTAAACTATGGGCAAACGATTTGTCGATAAAATTCCCAGCCGTGCCTGAATCGACGAACGCCTCATGCTGGGAATAAGGGGCAAATTCAGGAAAAGTGACATACAAAATGTTTGTGTGCAACAGAGGGCTCTGGGTGCCGGCTCACCTGGGGTGACACCAGAGTGCCCTGCCTGCTGCCTCGATCCCCAGAGGAACCAACCCGGCACCGAACAGCAGTGTGATCTCTGCGGCCACAGATGGTGCACGAGACGGAACCTCCTCTGGTCTCCCTGAGCGCAGCACCTTCCAGCTCCATGGGCATCGGAGTGGTGGTGCTGGGGGATGGAACCAACAGACCCCGCTCTGAACGTCCGCGGATAGCCAGCAGGTTATCGAACCAAGGAAACACAGCGTTCAGCCGTCCTGTCGTACTCCCGGGGAAAGGCGAGACGAATCCCACTGGGACTGGGTGAAGGGGAGGCGAGTAGTGGAGGCCCTGGTTGTGCTAGGGGAGACGCTGGAGGAACTCCCTGTCTCTCCCAGCGGTCCATGGCGGTGCCGAGATGGTGGATCATCGTCGCTTGCTCCTGGACGTGCTCCTCTATCCCCATACCAGGGGCACCTGCTCCTGCTGACTGGAGTGGGTGTGGAATTCTGTAAGGGCTCTGGTGGGAAGTCAGACGCAGGAGAGCAGAACTTGGTAATAGCCGGAGCAGTTTAATCCAAAAACCAACGACTTAAAAATACAACAGAATATGAGTACAAAAACCTGACGCGCACCAGTAAACATGTGCACAAGCACTTACAACAAACAATTCCACAGAAAGACATGGGGGGAACAGAGGGTTAAATACACAACAATTAACGAGGGAAATGGAAACCAGGTGTGTAGGAAAACAAGACAAAACAAATGGAAAATGAAAAGTGGATCGACAACGGCTAGAAGACCGGTGACGCCGACTCCGCCCGAACAAGGAGAGGAAACGATTTCGGTGGAAGTCGTGACACTTTATAATAGAAAGCTAGTTACCATGACAGCCTTTATAATAGAACGCTTGTTACCATGACAGCTTTTTATAATAGAAAGCTAGTTACCATGACAGCCTTTATAATAGAACGCTTGTGACCACACACACATCTAAATATTGCAGTTGGGAAAAAAACATCTTTAAGTGGAAATAGAATGAAACAAACAGGCTATTCTATTTTTGCTCTATTATAGTGGCGACTAAAGACATCAATCAAGCACACAAGACGACTACATGTGTTCAAAATCCCCCCTCACTCACACACAAGTGTTACTGTCAAGTTCAACACAACTAAAATCAATATCTTAGGGCTACACTGCACATAATACACTTTCTGCCTGTGGACATCTGTTCTACAATGTGCCAGCAGAACACAATACCCTTTGTATTGGTCTGTTTCAGGCAGAGTAACACCTGGCATACCCCTTTTAATCCACTGTATTGAACAAGTGAGAAAGAGGGAAAAGTGTGTGTTGTTCCTTTCACCTCTATAGTGGCATCCAGTTTAAACCAGGCACAGCTCCAGCTCCAGGCCCAGCTCCAGGCCCAGCTCCAGGCACAGCTCCAGGCCCAGCTCCAGGCCCAGCTCCAGGCCCAGCTCCAGGCCCAGCTCCAGCTCCAGGCCCAGCTCCAGCTCCAGGCCCAGCTCCAGCTCCAGCTCCACTTCATCACTGAATCCACTTGTTTAACAAGCATCATTTTCAGCTACTTCTCTCATTCTAAAAATGAACCACATAACGTTACTGTAGAGGGAAGACACAGATAGTAGTTTGTTCGTAAGCTAGTTAACATTTCACACAGATTGCCAGGGTCAACTAAGGCGTTATAACTTGAGTAACGGCATGGTGTCTTATACCAGTTAATACTATAGCGAATTGGTTAGGTTACTAACGTTAGCTTGCTAGCTGTCTGACTTTATTAGCCAGCTAATTTTCACACCATAAACTTAATTATTTGATCAGTTAAGTTGGCTAATGTTGCTTAACATTTCTCTGGCTAGCTAACGGAGAATTAGATCCAGCTAGAAAGATACTTAACAATGCCAATACTTGTTCCACCACACTTTCTCCTTCACTTCAAACTTTCCAAAAGCCAGTTGTTTTTCGGTTACAGCTCATGAAGTAGGCTTCATCACCTTCTCACCCAGGTCTCAGTGCTACCGTTACCTCTCAGTTACTGTTCAGGGGACACGCAACTGACAAACTGCCGTTCCACTCTCCCGCTCTTTCCAGAGCGCACGCTGATGCTGTAACTAGGAAGTTGGTTGTCTCTTCTCTCTTCAGTCGCATGCTGAGTTCTGTTGTTATGTGAACGATTGGCTGAGCCTTGGATACAGCCAGTATTGTGCTGCGTTCTGTTGTTGTGCTGCGTTCTGTTGAGAACCCATCTGGATGTTGACGAGTAGGTGGAGGAGAATGCCAACCCATCTGGATGATGAGTAGGTGGAGGAGAATGCCAACCCATCTGGATGTTGAGTAGGTGGAGGAGAATGCCAACCCATCTGAATGTTGAGGAGTCGGTGGAGGAGAATGCCCACCCATCTGGATGTTGAGTAGGTGGAGGAGAATGCCTACCCATCTGGATGTTGAGTAGGTGGAGGAGAATGCCAACCCATCTGGATGTTGATGAGTAGGTGGAGGAGAATGCCAACCCATCTGGATGATGAGTAGGTGGAGGAGAATGCCAACCCATCTGGATGTTGATGAGTAGGTGGAGGAGAATGCCAACCCATCTGGATGATGAGTAGGTGGAGGAGAATGCCAACCCATCTGGATGATGAGTAGGTGGAGGAGAATGCCAACCCATCTGGATGTTGAGGAGTAGGTGGAGGAGAATTCCAACCCATCTGGATGATGAGAAAGTGGAGGAGAATGCCAACCCATCTGGATGTTGATGAGAAGGTGGAGGAGAATGCCGACCCATATGTATGAGGAAGAGTATGTGGAGGAGAATGCAAACCCATCTGGATGAGGAGGAGTAGGTGGAGGAGAATGCCAACCCATCTGGATGAGGAGGAGTAGGTGGAGGAGAATGCCGACCCATCTGGATGAGGAGGAGTAGGTGGAGGAGAATGCCGACCCATCTGGATGAGGAGGAGTAGGTGGAGGAGAATGCCAACCCATCTGGATGAGGAGGAGTAGGTGGAGGAGAATGCCGACCCATCTGGATGAGGAGGAGTAGGTGGAGGAGAATGCCAACCCATCTGGATGAGGAGGAGTAGGTGGAGGAGAATGCCAACCCATCTGGATGTTGACAAGGAGGTGGAGGAGAATGCCAACCCATCTGGATGTTGACGAGGAGGTGGAGGAGAATGCCAACCCATCTGGATGTTGACGAGTAGGTGGTGGAGAATGCCATCCCATCTGGATGTTGATGAGTAGGTGGAAGAGAATGCCAACCCATCTGGATGTAGAGTAGGTGGAGGAGAATGCCAAACCATCTGGATGTAGAGTAGGTGGAGGAGAATGCCAAACCATCTGGATGTTGAGGAGTCGGTGGAGGAGAATGCCAACCCATCTGGATGTTGAGTAGGTGGAGGAGAATGCCAACCCATCTGGATGTTGATGAGTAGGTGGAGGAGAATGCCAACCCATCTGGATGATGAGTAGGTGGAGGATAATGCCCACCCATCTGGATGTTGAGGAGTCGGTGGAGGAGAATGCCAACCCATCTGGATGATGAGTAGGTGGAGGAGAATGCCAACCCATCTGGATGATGAGTAGGTGGAGGAGAATGCCAACCCATCTTGATGTTGATGAGAAGGTGGAGGAGAATGCCAACCCATCTGGATGTTGATGAGAAGGTGGAGGAGAATGCCAACCCATCTGGATGTTGATGAGAAGGTGGAGGAGAATGCCCACCCATCTGGATGTTGACGAGTAGGTGGAGAGGATGCCCACCCATCTGGATGTTGACGAGTAGGTGGAGGAGAATGCCAATCCATCTGGATGTTGATGAGAAGGTGGAGGAGAATGCCGACCCATCTGGATGAGGAGGAGTAGGTGGAGGAGAATGCCGACCCATCTGGATGAGGAGGAGTAGGTGGAGGAGAATGCCGACCCATCTGGATGAGGAGGAGTAGGTGGAGGAGAATGCCAACCCATCTGGATGAGGAGTAGTGAACTGTATGTAATAACCACAACATCACAGAGATTAGTCTATGTGAACTGAATGTGTTCATTTGTATTTATTTTGGATCTCCATTAGTTCCTGTCAAGGCAGCAGCTACTCTTCCTGGGGTTTATTATGGATCCCCATTAGTTCCTGCGAAGGCAGCAGCTACTCTTCCTGGGGTTTATTATGGATCCCCATTAGTTCCTGTCAAGGCAGCAGCTACTCTTCCTGAGGTTTATTATGGATCCCCATCAGTTCCTGCGAAGGCAGCAGCTACTCTTCCTGGGGTTTATTATGGATCCCCATTAGTTCCTGTCAAGGCAGCAGCTACTCTTCCTGAGGTTTATTATGGATCCCCATCAGTTCCTGCAGCAGCTACTCTTCCTGGGGTTTATTATGGATCCCCATTAGTTCCTGCCTAGGCAGCAGCTACTCTTCCTGGGGTTTATTATGGATCCCCATTAGTTCCTGCCTAGGCAGCAGCTACTCTTCCTGGGGTTTATTATAGATCCCCATTAGTTCCTGTCAAGGCAGCAGCTACTCTTCCTGGGGTTTATTATATATCCCCATTAGTTCCTGTCAAGGCAGCAGCTACTCTTCCTGGGGTTTATTATGGATCCCCATTAGTTCCTGTCAAGGCAGCAGCTACTCTTCCTGGGGTTTATTATGGATCCCCATCAGTTCCTGCAGCAGCTACTCTTCCTGGGGTTTATTATGGATCCCCATTAGTTCCTGCCTAGGCAGCAGCTACTCTTCCTGGGGTTTATTATAGATCCCCATTAGTTCCTGTCAAGGCAGCAGCTACTCTTCCTGGGGTTTATTATAGATCCCCATTAGTTCCTGTCAAGGCAGCAGCTACTCTTCCTGGGGTTTATTATGGATCCCCATTAGTTCCTGCCAAGGCAGCAGCTACTCTTCCTGGGGTTTATTATGGATCCCCATCAGTTCCTGCAGCAGCTACTCTTCCTGGGGTTTATTATGGATCCCCATTAGTTCCTGCCTAGGCAGCAGCTACTCCTGGGGTTTATTATGGATCCCCATTAGTTCCTGCCAAGACGCAGCTACTCTTCCTGGGGTTTATTATGGATCCCCATTGGTTACCTGCCAGGCAGCAGCTACTCTCCTGGGGTTTTATTACTTGGATCCCCATTGGTTCACTGCCAAGGCAGCTACTCTTCCTGGGGGTTTGTGTGGATCCCCATTAGTTCCTGCCAGGCAGCAGCTACTCTTCTAGGGTTTATTATGGATCCCCATTAGTTCCTGCCGAGGCAGCAGCTTCTCTTCCTGGAGTTTATTATGGATCCCCATTAGTTCCTGCCGAGGCAGCAGCTACTCATCCTGGGGTTTATTATGGATCCCCATTAGTTCCTGCCGAGGCAGCAGCTACTCTTCCTGGGGTTTATTATGGATCCCCATTAGTTCCTGCCGAGGCAGCAGCTACTCTTCCTGGGTTTATTATGGATCCCCATTAGTTCCTGCCGAGGCAGCAGCTACTCTTCCTGGGTTTATTATGGATCCCCATTAGTTCCTGCCAAGGCAGCAGCTACTCTTCCTGGGGTTTATTATGGATCCCCATTAGTTCCTGCCAAGGCAGCAGCTACACTTCCTGGGGTTTATTATGGATCCCCATTAGTTCCTGCCAAGGCAGCAGCTACTCTTCCTGTGGTTTATTATGGATCCCCATTAGTTCCTGCCAAGGCAGCAGCTACTCTTCCTGTGGTTTATTATGGATCCCCATTAGTTCCTGCCAATGCAGCAGCTACTCTTCCTGGGGTTTATTATGGATCCCACTTAGTTCCTGCCGAGGCAACAGCTACTCTTCCCGGGGTCCAGCAAAATTAAGGCAGTTACACAATTTTAAAAACATTGCAATATATTTATTACAGAATACACAACACATTAAGTGTGTACCCTCAGGCCACCACTACCACATATCTACAGTGCTAAATCCATGTGTATGTATAGTGTGTGTGTTATCATGTGTGTGTGTTATCGTGTTTGTGTGTGTTATCGTGTTTGTGTGTGCATGTGTCTGTGCCTGTGTGTGTGTGTTATCGTGTTTGTGTGTGCATGTGTCTGTGCCTGTGTGTGTGTGTTATCGTGTTTGTGTGTGCATGTGTCTGTGCCTGTGTGTGTGTGTTATCGTGTTTGTGTGTGCATGTGTCTGTGCCTGTGTGTGTGTGTGTTATCGTGTTTGTGTGTGCATGTGTCTGTGCCTGTGTGTGTGTGTGTTATCGTGTTTGTGTGTGCATGTGTCTGTGCCTGTGTGTGTGTGTGTTATCGTGTTTGTGTGTGCATGTGTCTGTGCCTGTGTGTGTGTGTGTTATCGTGTTTGTGTGTGCATGTGTCTGTGCCTGTGTGTGTGTGTTATCGTGTTTGTGTGTGCATGTGTCTGTGCCTGTGTGTGTGTATGTATAGTGTGTGTGTTATCATGTGTCTGTGCCTGTGTGTGTGTATGTATAGTGTGTGTGTTATCATGTGTCTGTGCCTGTGTGTGTGTATGTATAGTGTGTGTGTTATCATGTGTCTGTGCCTGTGTGTGTGTATGTATAGTGTGTGTGTTATCATGTGTCTGTGCCTGTGTGTGTCTCTTCACAGTCCCCACTGTTCCATAAGGTGTGTTTTTATCTATTAAAAAATACTGCTGCATCAGTTACCTGATGTGGAATAGTCATGGCTCTATGTAGTACTGTGGAATAGAGTTCCATGTAGTCATGGCTCTATGTAGTACTGTGGAATAGAGTTCCATGTAGTCATGGCTCTATGTAGTACTGTGGAATAGAGTTCCATGTAGTCATGGCTCTATGTAGTACTGTGGAATAGAGTTCCATGTAGTCATGGCTCTATGTGGTACTGTGGAATAGAGTTCCATGTAGTCATGGCTCTATGTAGTACTGTGGAATAGAGTTCCATGTAGTCATGGCTCTATGTAGTACTGTGGAATAGAGTTCCATGTAGTCATGGCTCTATGTAGTACTGTGGAATAGAGTTCCATGTAGTCATGGCTCTATGTAGTACTGTGGAATAGAGTTCCATGTAGTCATGGCTCTATGTAGTACTGTGGAATAGAGTTCCATGTAGTCATGGCTCTATGTAGTACTGTGGAATAGAGTTCCATGTAGTCATGGCTCTATGTAGTACTGTGGAATAGAGTTCCATGTAGTCATGGCTCTATGTAGTACTGTGGAATAGAGTTCCATGTAGTCATGGCTCTATGTAGTAATGTGGAATAGAGTTCCATGTAGTCATGGCTCTATGTAGTACTGTGGAATAGAGTTCCATGTAGTCATGGCTCTATGTGGTACTGTGGAATAGAGTTCCATGTAGTCATGGCTCTATGTAGTACTGTGGAATAGAGTTCCATGTAGTCATGGCTCTATGTAGTACTGTGGAATAGAGTTCCATGTAGTCATGGCTCTATGTAGTACTGTGGAATAGAGTTCCATGTAGTCATGGCTCTATGTAGTACTGTGGAATAGAGTTCCATGTAGTCATGGCTCTATGTAGTACTGTGGAATAGAGTTCCATGTAGTCATGGCTCTATGTAGTACTGTGGAATAGAGTTCCATGTAGTCATGGCTCTATGTAGTACTGTGGAATAGAGTTCCATGTAGTCATGGCTCTATGTAGTACTGTGGAATAGAGTTCCATGTAGTCATGGCTCTATGTAGTACTGTGGAATAGAGTTCCATGTAGTAATGGCTCTATGTAGTACTGTGGAATAGAGTTCCATGTAGTCATGGCTCTATGTAGTACTGTGGAATAGAGTTCCATGTAGTCATGGCTCTATGTAGTACTGTGGAATAGAGTTCCATGTAGTCATGGCTCTATGTAGTACTGTGGAATAGAGTTCCATGTAGTAATGGCTCTATGTAGTACTGTGGAATAGAGTTCCATGTAGTCATGGCTCTATGTAGTACTGTGGAATAGAGTTCCATGTAGTCATGGCTCTATGTAGTACTGTGGAATAGAGTTCCATGTAGTCATGGCTCTATGTAGTACTGTGGAATAGAGTTCCATGTAGTCATGGCTCTATGTAGTACTGTGGAATAGAGTTCCATGTAGTCATGGCTCTATGTGGTACTGTGGAATAGAGTTCCATGTAGTCATGGCTCTATGTAGTACTGTGGAATAGAGTTCCATGTAGTCATGGCTCTATGTAGTACTGTGGAATAGAGTTCCATGTAGTCATGGCTCTATGTAGTACTGTGGAATAGAGTTCCAAGTAGTCATGGCTCTATGTAGTACTGTGGAATAGAGTTCCATGTAGTCATGGCTCTATGTAGTACTGTGGAATAGAGTTCCATGTAGTCATGGCTCTATGTAGTACTGTGGAATAGAGTTCCATGTA
>NW_026286448.1:0-8279 GCF_023373465.1 Oncorhynchus keta | reverse complement strand
GTCTATGATATTATTCATGTGATTTATAAGGAAAACAAATGTGTAAAAGTTGACAACAAAATAACACAATTTTAATCAAGACAGAGGAGTAAGACAAGGTTGCAATATTAGTCCAACATTCAATATTAATATAAATTAACTGGCTACCATGATAGAACAATCTGCATCAGTGTGACTCACCGTAGAAGACAAAGAAACAACATTTATTTTATATGCAGATGACTTAGTAATCTTATCACCAACAGAACAGGGGCAACAACAAAGCCTGTCCTTGCTAGAACAGTATTGTGAGGAATGGCCAGTATCCATTAATATTGACAAAACCAAGGTAATGATCTTTCAGAAAAAGTCCAAATCTCAGGAAAGTAGATAACATTTCACCCAAGGTGAAATAATTCTGAAACGCACCACCAACTATACAGTGGGGAGAACAAGTATTTGATACACTGCCGATTTTGCAGGTTTTCCTACTTACAAAGCATATAGAGGTCTGTAATTGTTAATATAGGTACACTTCAACCGTGAGAGACGGAATCTAAAACAAAAATCCAGAAAATCACATTGTATGATTTTTAAAATTAATTAGCATTTTATTGCATGACATATGTGTTTGATCAACTACCAACCAGTAAGAATCGGTTATCACAGACCTGTTAGTTTTTCTTTAAGATACCCTCCTGTTCTCCACCATTACCTGTATTAACTGCACCTGTTTGAACTCGTTACCTGTATAAAAGACAACTGTCCACACACTCAATCAAACAGACTCCAACCTTTCCACAATGGCCAAGAACAGAGAGCTATGTAAGGACATCAGGGATACAATTATAGACCTGCACAAGGCTGGGATGGGCTACAGGACAATAGGCAAGCAGCTTGGTGAGAAGGCAACAACTGTTGGCGCAATTATTAGAAAATGGAAGAAGTTCAAGTTGACGGTCAATCACCCTCAGTCTGGGGCTCCATGCAAGGTCTCACCTCGTGGAGAATCAATGATCATGAGGAAGGTAAGGGATCAGCCCAGAACTACACGGCAGGACCTGGTCAATGACCTGAAGAGAGCTGGGACCAGTCTCAAAGAAACCATTAGTAACACTACGCCGTCATGGATTAAATCCTGCAGCGCACGCAAAGTCCCCCCTGCTCAAGCCAGCGCATGTCCAGGCCTGTCTGAAGTTTGCCAATGACCATCTGGATGATCCAGAGGAGGAATGGAAGAAGGTAATGTGGTCTAATGAGACAAAAATAGAGCTTTTTGGTCTAAACTCCACTCGCCGTGTTTGGAGGAAGAAGGATGAGTACACCCCAAGAACACCATCCCAACCGTGAAGCATGGAGGTGGAAACATTCTTTGGGGATGTTTTTCTGCAAAGGGGACAGGACGACTGCACCGTATTGAGGGGGATGGATGGGGCCATGTATCGCGAGATCTGGCCAACATCCTCCTTCCTCAGTAAGAGCATTGAAGATGGGTCGTGGCTGGGTCTTCCAGCATGACAACGACCGAAACACACAGCCAGGGCACCTAATTAGTGGCTCCGTAAGAAGCATTCAAGGTCCTGGAGTGGCCTAGCCAGTCTCCAGATCTGAAACCAATAGAAAATCTTTGGAGGGAGCTGAAAGTCCGTATTGCCCAGCGACAGCCCCGAAACCTGAAGGATCTGGAGAAGGTCTGTATGGAGGAGTGGGCCAAAAATCCCTGCTGCAGTGTGTGTGCAAACCTGGTCAAGAACTACAGGAAACGTATGATCTCTGTAATTGCAAACAAAGGTTTCTGTTCCAAATATTAAGTTCTGCGTTTGATGTATCAAATACTTATGTCATGCAATAAAATGCTAATTCATTACTTAAAAATCATACAATGTGATTTTCTGATTTTTGTTTTAGATTCTGCCTCTTACAGTTGAAGTGATGATATGATAATAATTACAGACCTCCACATGCTTTGTAAGTAGGAAAACCTGCTTAATCAGCAGTGTATCAAATAATTGTTTTCCCACTGTACTTACCTTGGTCTGACTATAGACTCCGTCATAACTCCAATTCTTCTATATATGGCAGCCTAATGTGTTTCCGCTTCGTTACAACTTAAAATATACGTCATGGATAAAAAAACACAGAAATCTTACAATTGGAATTTTGTACAATTTTTTTTTTTACATAAAAATGCCCCAAACCTAGCCTGTGGGTCAAAAACATAAGAAAAGAGACACCTAATTCTGGACTCACCTAACACAATGTCACGGAAACATGGCTCACTCGAGAGACTCTTATCGGAGTCGGTGCAGCCAGCTGGTTTCTTCACCCATTGCGCAGACAGAAACAAGCATCTTTCTGGTAACAAGAGGGGCGGGGGTATGCCTTATGATTAACGAGACGTGGTGTGATCATAACAACATACAGGAACTCAAGTCCTTCTGTTCACCTGACTTAGAATTCCTCACAATCAAATGTCGACCGCATTATCTACCAAGGGAATTGTCTTCGATTATAATCACAGCCAGATACTGTATATTCCCCCAAGCAGACACATCGATGGCCCTGAACAAACTTTATTTGACTCTATGTAAACTGGAAACCACATATCCTGAGGCTGCATTCATTGTAGCTGGGGATTTTAACAAGGCTAATCTGAAAAGAAGACTCCCTAAATTCTATCAGCATATCGATTGCGCATCCAGGGCTGGTAAAACCCTGGATCATTGTTATTCTAACTTCCGTGACGCATATCAGGCCCTCCCCCGCTTCCCTTTCGGAAAAGCTGACCATGACTCCATTTTGTTGCTTCCAGCCTACAGACAGAGACTAAAACAAGAAGCTCCTGCGCTCAGGTCTGTTCAACGCTGGTCCGACCAATCTGATTCCACGCTAAGACTGCTTCGATCACGTGGATTGGGATATGTTCCGCTTTGCGTCCAACAACCACATTGACGAATTGCTGATTCGGTGAGCAGGTTCATTAGAAAGTGCATTGACAATGTTATACCCACAGCAACGATTAAAACATTCCCAAAACCAGAAACCGTGGATTGATGGCAGCATTCGCGCGAAACTGAAAGTGCGAACCACTGCTTTTAACCAGGGCAAGGTGACCGGAAACATGACCGAATACAAACAGTGTAGCTATTCCTCCGCAAGGCAATCAAACAAGCTAAGGCCAGTATAGAGACAAAGTACGGCTCAGACACAAGAGGTATGTGGCAGGGTCTACAGTCAATCACGGATTACAAAAAGAAAACCAGCCCCGGCGCGACCAGGATGTCTTGCTCCCAGACAGAATAAATAACTTTTTTGCTCGCTTTGAGGACAATACAGTGCCACTGACACGGCCCGCTACCAAAACCTGCAGACTCTCCTTCACTGCAGCTGACGTGAGTAAAACATTTAAACGTGTTAACCATCGCAAGGCTGCAGGCCCAGACGGCATCCCCAGTCGCGTCCTCAGAGCATGCAGACCAGCTGACTGGTGTGTTTACGGACATATTCAATCAATCCTTATCCCAGTCTGCTGTTCCCACATGCTTCAAGAGGGCCACCATTGTTCCTGTTCCTAAGAAAGCTAAGGTAACTGAGCTAAACGACTACCGCCCCGTAGCACTCACTTCCGTCATCATGAAGTGCTTTGAGAGACTAGTCAAGGACCATATCACCTCCACCCTACCTGACACCCTAGACCCACTCCAATTTGCTTACTGCCCAAATAGGTCCACAGACGACGTAATCGCAACCACACTGCACACTGCCCTAACCCATCTGGACAAGAGGAATACCTATGTGAGAATGCCGTTCATTGACTACAGCTCAGCATTTAACACCATAATACTCTCCAAACTCGTCATCAAGCTCGAGACCCTGGGTCTCGACCCCGCCTGTGCAACTGGGTACTGGACTTCCTGACAGGCCGCCCCCAGGTGGTGAGGGTAGGTAACAACATCTCCTCCCTGCTGATCCTCAACACTGGGGCCCCACAAGGGTGCGGCTCTGAGCCCTCTCCTGTACTCCATGTTCACCCACGACTACGTGGCCATGCACGCCTCCAACTCAATCATCAAGTTTGCGGACGACACCACAGTGGTAAGCTTGATTACCAACAACGACGAGACGGCCTACAGGGAGGAGGTCAGGAAAATAACCTCACACTCAACGTCAAAAAACAAAGGAGATGATTGTGGACTTCAGGAAACAGCAGAGGGAGCACCCCTATCCACATCGACGGGACAATAGTGGAGAGGGTCGTAGGTTTTAAGTTCCTCGGCGTACACATCACGGACAAACTGAATTGGACCACCCACACAGACAGCGTTCTGAAGAAGCGCAGCAGCGCCTCTGCAACCTCAGAGGGCTGAAGAAATTAGGTTTGTCACCAAAAGAACTCACAAACTTCTACAGATGCACAATCGAGAGCATCCTGTCGGGCTGTATCACTGCCTGGTACGGCAACTGCTCCGCCCACAACCGTAAGGCTCTCCAGAGGGTAGTGAGGTCTGCACAACGCATCACCGGGGGCAAACTACCTGCCCTCCAGGACACCTACACCACCTATGTCACAGGAAGGCCATATTCTTTATCCCTTTACACTTGTGTGTATAAGGTAGTAGTTGTGGAATTGTTAGGTTAGATTACTCGTTGGTTATTACTGCATTGTCGGAACTAGAAGCACAGCATTTCTGCTACACTCACATTAACATCTGCTAACCATGTGTATGTGACAAATAAAATTGATTTGATTTGATGTGATCCAGAATAATCATCAGAAGGCCATAGAGTGAACCTTAGAGCAACTGGACCAAAAGCAGCAGCTAAATTCAACCATTTAATCAATTCCCACGTTGGCTGGATGTCCTTTGGGTGGTGGACTATTCTTGATACACACGGAAGCTGTTTAGCGTGAAAACCTGAGTCAGTGTGCAGGGGGAAAGGGCTAGTTGAGGTAACCTACATGTAGAGATTACCTCAACTAGCCTGGACCACACTGACCCGGTACGGTGCCCCCTGTATATAGCCTCATTACTGTTGTTCTTATTGTGTTACTTTTTATTATTACTTTTTATTTTAGCCTACTTGGTAAATAGTTTCTTCTTCTTGAACTGCAATGTTGGTTAAGGGCTTTGTAAATAGCATTTCCTGGTCAAAGTCTACACTTGTTGTATTCGGGCACATGTGGCAAATAAAGTTTGATTTGATTTGAAACTGTTGAGCATGAAAAACCGGCATTGCAGTTCTTGACACAAACCTGTACGCATGGCACCTACTACCAAACCCCGTGCCTTTAAATATTTAATTGAATTGAGAGAGAGAGTTTTGCCCCATCCTCCATGACAGATCACTTAAGATAGACATAAAGCAGGCTGTGGCTTGACACCACTGTCATAGGTTCAAGTAGTTTTACTAGTTCCAGTATGACCGTGGCTAGATACCGCTGTCAAGGGGCAGGGTTTTAGCAGTTCCAGTCCTACTGTGGCTAGATAACGCTGTCAGGGGCAGGGTTTTAGCAGTTCCAGTACAACTGTGGCTAGATACCGCTATCAAGGGGCAGGGTTTTAGCAGTTCCAGTACAACTGTGGCTAGATACCGCTGCCAAGGGTTCCTGTAGTTTTAGTAGTGTCAATATGACTATGGCTGGATACCGCTATCAAGGGGCAAGGTTTTAGCAGTTCCAGTCCTACTGTGGCTAGATAACACTGTCAAGGGGCAGGGTTTAGCAGTTAAAGTACGACTCTGGCTAGATACCGTTGTCAAGAGGTAGGGTTTTAGCAGTTCCAGTACTACTGTGGCTCGATACCGTTGTCAAGGGGCAGGGTTTTAGCGGTTCCAGTACTACTGTGGCTGGATACCACTGTCAAGGGGTAGGGTTTTAGCAGTTCCAGTACTACTGTGGCTGGATACCGCTGTCAAAGGGCAGGGTTTTAGCAGTTCCAGTACTACTGTGGCTTGATACCGCTGTCAAGGGGCAGGGTTTTAGTAGTTCCAATACGACTGTGTCTAGATAACGCTGTCAAGGGGCAGGGTTTTAGCAGTTCCAGTACTACTGTGGCTAGATACCGCTGTCAAGGGGCAGGGTTTTAGCAGTTCCAGTACTACTGTGGCTAGATACCGCTGTCAAGGGGCAGGGTTTTAGTAGTTCCAGTACGACTGTGGCTAGATACCACTGTCAGGGGCAGGGTTTTACTAGTTCCAGTACGACAGTGGCTAGATACCACTGTCAGGGGTAGGATTTTAGCAGTTCCAATACGACTGTGTCTAGATAACGCTGTCAAGGGGCAGAGTTTTAGCAGTTCCAGTACTACTGTGGCTAGATAACGCTGTCAGGGGCAGGGTTTTAGCAGTTCCAGTACAACTGTGGCTAGATACCGCTGTCAGGGGCAGGGTTTTAGTAGTTCCAGTACGACTGTGGCTAGATACCACTGTCAGGGGCAGGGTTTTAGTAGTTCCAGTACGACAGTGGCTAGATACCACTGTCAGGGGTAGGGTTTTAGCAGTTCCAATACGACAGTGGCTAGATACCGCTGTCAAGGGGCAGGGTTTTAGTAGTTCCAATACGACTGTGTCTAGATAACGCTGTCAAGGGGCAGGGTTTTAGTAGTTCCAGTACGAATGTGGCTAGATACCGCTGTCAAGGGGCAGGGTTTTAGTAGTTCCAGTACGACTGTGGCTAGATACCGCTGTCAAGAGGCAGGGTTTTAGTAGTTCCCGTATGACAGTGGCTAGATACCACTGTCAGGGGTAGGGTTTTAGCAGTTCCAATACGACTGTGTCTAGATAACGCTGTCAAGGGGCAGGGTTTTAGTAGTTCCAGTACGACAGTGGCTAGATACCACTGTCAGGGGTAGGGTTTTAGCAGTTCCAATACGACTGTGTCTAGATAACGCTGTCAAGGGGCAGGGTTTTAGCAGTTCCAGTACTACTGTGGCAAGATAATGCTGTCAGGGGCAGGGTTTTAGTAGTTCCAATACGACTGTGTCTAGATAACGCTGTCAAGGGGCAGGGTTTTAGCAGTTCCAATAAGTCTGTGTCTAGATAACGCTGTCAAGGGGCAGGGTTTTAGCAGTTCCAGTACTACTGTGGCAAGATAATGCTGTCAAGGGGCAGGGTTTTAGCAGTTCCAATACGACTGTGTCTAGATAACGCTGTCAAGGGGCAGGGTTTTAGCAGTTCCAGTACTACTGTGGCAAGATAATGCTGTCAGGGGCAGGGTTTTAGCAGTTCCAGTACTACTGTGGCTAGATAACGCTGTCAGGGGCAGGGTTTTAGCAGTTCCAGTACTACTGTGGCAAGATAATGCTGTCAGGGGCAGGGTTTTAGTAGTTCCAGTACTACTGTGGCTAGATACCGCTGTCAGGGGCAGGGTTTTAGCAGTTCCAGTACTACTGTGGCAAGATAATGCTGTCAGGGGCAGGGTTTTAGCAGTTCCAGTACTACTGTGGCTAGATACCGCTGTCAAGGGGTAGGGTTTTAGCAGTTCCAGTACGACTGTGGCTAGATACCGCTGTCAAGGGGCAGGGTTTTAGTAGTTCCAGTACGACAGTGGCTAGATACCACTGTCAAAGGGCAGGGTTTTAGCAATTCCAGTACGACTGTGGCTAGATACCACTGTCAAAAGGCAGGGTTTTAGTAGTTCCAGTACTACTGTGGCTAGATACCACTGTCAAAGGGCAGGGTTTTAGTAGTTCCAGTACTACTGTGGCTAGATACCACTGTCAAAGGGCAGGGTTTTAGTAGTTCCATTACTACTGTGGCTAGATACCACTGTCAAAGGGCAGGGTTTTAGTAGTTCCATTACTACTGTGGCTAGATACCACTGTCAAAGGGCAGGGTTTTAGTAGTTCCAGTACTACTGTGGCTAGATACTGCTGTCAAGGGGCAGGGTTTTAGTAGTTCCAGTACTACTGTGGCTAGATACTGCTGTCAAGAGGCAGGGTTTTAGCAGTTCCAGTACTACTGTGGCTAGATACTGCTGTCAAGGGGCAGGGTTTTAGCAGTTCCAGTACTACTGTGGCTAGATACCACTGTCAAAGGGCAGGGTTTTAGTAGTTCCATTACGACAGGAAAATACCATCCTGTATTTGTTCCCATCCTACGTCATGGGGAGGCCAGGGATGATCCGTCGGCATGTCCAGTTTCCAAATGTTGAGCAAGGGGAAAGGGTGTAGAGTTTTCCTGTGTGCTTTGTGGCCGTTAATCATGTTTGTGTGTGTTTGTGCATGTGTGTGACAGAAGCCAAATTCAGTGGTCTGTTCCTAAAGCAGATTCATAATTCAGTGCACAATTGGCCCAGCGTC